>NW_028226096.1:0-76601 GCF_052327205.1 Somniosus microcephalus | reverse complement strand
AATTAAGTTTCCTTTGCTCATAGAGAAATACTGATGGAGCTTGTAGAGAAGTTGTGGTTGTTCGTTTGTCGTGGCTGTCCGTTTGCCCTGGCAGTCCAGCGAGGGACAAGGGCTCAAAGGTCCAAGCTGTGCTGCGGTGTAAGCAGGGAATAACTCTTTGGGGACAAAGCTTCGTTCAGTCTGGCTACACATGGGCATCTTGGGGAGGACAGTAGGTCTGAGTTGGCTAGTTTGGAAACTGTTATCTTTGTTCAAACAAGTGCCAGTTGTAAGAAGGCTGAGGAAGAAAAACACCCTACAGATCGGAATGCAAACAATGAGAATCACAAAGAAGTGCATGCCAGGAATGACCATTTAGCTTTGGTTGTTGATTGGCAAAGCTGAAGATTTGTGAGGGAGCATTTGAGAAGTGAGCAAGAAATTAGGTCTGGAAATCCTAATGAGTAATCGGTTGGTCTAAGCCAGATCTTAACCAGAAACTTCAAGGTGGAAAAAAAGTTTTAACTCCCCACAGCTTAACTTAACCTATCAAGTGCCAGTACATAACGCAGAATCTAAACACCTGGGTCACCCTTTCTTTTTGAAGTTTTCAGCTCACAAGCCTCAGCATTACAGCTGTAAGGCAGCTGAAATGTTTATTACTGTAATGTTAATACAGTATTATAAAAATAAACAACTTTTAAATAAAAAATAAATTTAAAGTTTGGCTTTTAAAACTGTTTTCCCTTTCTCCTATGCTCCCCTTTTTATTTCTATTTTTTTAAACGTCACTCACTTGCAACACTCTCAGCAAGGAGTCAGAAGGTTGTGACTTTGAACCCCTAGGATTTAAGCACATAATCTAGACCTGACACTCCGTATAACATTGAGGGAGTGCTGCATGGTCAGGGGTCCCGTTTATCAGATGAGATGTTAAACCGCGGCTTGTTCAAGTAGACGTTAAAGACCCAATGGCATTTTCTTTTGAAAAAGCTGAGAAGAGAATTATCCTCGTGTCCTGTCAAACATTCTTCCCTCAACTAACGCCAGCAAATAGATTAACTGAATCATACCGTGTGCAAATTGATTCCCTGTTTGCCTACACAACAACAGTGACAGCACTTGAAAAGTGTGCATTGGCTGTGAAGGACTTTGGGACGTTCTCAGGATGTGAAAGGCATTATATGAATGCAAGTTCAATTCAATTTTATTTGCCATATGTACTAGTACAATGGAATGCTTACTCCCCGTAGGGGCACGTCCTCGCCTGAAGGCTCTGATTCCTGATTTCACAGGCAATGACAACCCTCGAGTACCTTGTCTAGGTAGTTATTACATTCTTCTTGTGTGAGCCTTGACAGTGAATGTCAGCAGGACACTTGACCTTGCTGGGCATCATAGCTTGGCCTAAAGCTGGCCCCATCCAACATCTACACACGTGTACTTTCCAGCAGAAGTTACTGCACATCAATCGAGAGTGAAACCAGAGCTAATTTTTCTCTCCGCCCAGGGGCAATGGGGGCCAGTTATGACCTAACTGCTGCCCCTACTAAAATCATCAAATTTATCAAAGACGTTGAATTCATCCCAAAATTTGACCTCTGTTTTACCACAATAAACAACCCAAACTAATGGTTTCAAATCAATGCCAGTATCCCCCAAGACCTACCTCAGGGATAATATTCCAATGGCAATTTGGACACTCGCAGATACCTTCTTGACTTGACTCTCCAGCCCCTCTGTCATCTGGCTCCTCGCTACAATCTGCTGCTGTTAGTTCATGTATCACCTGGGTGGAATTTTTTTTAAAGTAGTAAATAAATAACCTAGCGTGCATGTGCACGCAGAATTTTTGAATGCGAATGTGAATTCAGCTGCCCAGCATTTCTAACAATGCCAGCTCCACTGATACAAGATTCCACCATTGATCTCAGTATAATGACAAGCCAGCCTGAGCACAGCAAAGTTGAAGTTGAACAGAAAGAGATGGTATACTTCAGTGAGTGGCTCGGCAGAAGCTCTAGTAGTAATCGGATTGAATCAAAGCACTGCCTGAGAGTTTAATTAGTTAAGGAGTCAAGTAATTGACTCCTACTAAACCGGGTAAATCTCAGGTTCCATCTCCAGTCTGTGCTGAGTTAGCTGACCTCAGCTGGGGTTGACAGCAGGCATACAACAGTTAGCCTCAGTGCCGTTGGGTGAGGGAGGAAACATTCAGCCAGCACTCCTACTTCTGACTACTCTCTTGTGGTCTTTGATATTAGTAGCAAAATGTGGGCGTTGGACGAGGACAGGGTTGAGCATGGCTGTGATTTTTTTTTAAATGTTTTTATTCGTTTTATGGGATGTGGGCGTCGCTGGCAAGGCCAACATTTATTGCCCATCCCTAATTGCCCTTGAGAAGGTGGTGGTGAGCCGTCATCTTGAACTGCTGTAGTCCGTGCGGTGAAGGTGCTCCCACAGTGCTGTTAGGGAGGGAGTTCCAGGATTTTGACCCAGCGACGATGGACCTTGTAGTTGAATATCCCATTAACACTCACTTGGGAACTTGGAGGTGATGGTGTTCCTATGCGCCTGCTGCCCTTGTCTTTCTAGGTGCTAGAGGTCACAGGTTTGGGAGGTGCTGCCGAGTAAGCCTTGGCGAGTTGCTGCAGTGCATCTTGTAGATGGTACACACTGCAGCCACGGTACGCCGGTGGTGGAGGGAGTGAATGTTTAAGATGGTGGGTGGGGTGCCAATCAAGCGGGCTGCTTTGTCCTGGATGGTGTTGAGCTTCTTGAGTGTTGTTGGAGTTGCCCTCATCCAGGCAAGTGGAGAGTATTCCATCACACTCCTAACTTGTGCCTTGTAGATGGTAGAAAGGCTTCGGGGAGCCAGGAGGTGAGACATTCGCCGCAGAATACCCAACTTCTGACCTGCTCTTGTTGCCACAGTATTTTTGTGGCTGGTCCAGTTAAGTTTCTGATAAATTGTGACCCCCAGGATGTTGATGGTGGAGGAAATGACAATGGTAATGCCGACGATGAATATCACGGGGAGGTGGTTAGACATTCTCTCATGTACGCAGAATGACTAATTAAGCAAGGTACAAGAGATTGCTTTCCATCTATATAACCAGACCCCAGCAAGGAGTCAACGCCATTAAGAAATATGGAAGGGAGAAAGAAAAAAAATCATGAAAAATACTGCCTGGGAAAAGTGTGCCATCTCAGTTTAAGAAAGCATGTCTTGATGAGGCCCATGGATTTGCCATTTTAAGTGCTGGGCATGTGGGTAACAAGATTCAAAGCATGTGCTTGTTTGTACTAAAATGTTGCTTTGTGACATAATATTGCAGCAGGTTGGGGTTTTAATTACTGTGGTGCTGCTTAGATATTAGTGGAGCTTGAGAAAAATAATTTCCGACAAGGTGCATAGCTGTGCTGCTTCACAAAGAGGCACGCCTACCTTGAACATTTCACTCAGCGTTAATTAAATTGCCAGCCGTCTGTCTTCAGCAGCTGTTTTTGTTCTCTCTCAAAACTAACAGGTTTCTAATTTAATTTATTAGGACCTGCATCTACCAGAATTAAAATGACAGGTTAGCAGTGCAAGTAAATGGAGTCTGCACCTGGTTTAATCTGTCACTCTTGAACAGAGTCGTAATTACTCTTGCAAGCTGCCACTGCAATCAGATTTGGGGCATAAAATGGCACTAGCTGTCAGTTGAATTTAGCAGACGTACCTGTCCTCAGTCGCAAGTTTAAATTGCTGGCGGTCTCCGTTTTGGTTGGTGTTCAGTCTATCCCGGTCCTGGCGTATTTTCAGGCTGTTCCGCCAGACTCCGGCCAGAGTTATGCCGTGAGTCTGCTGGAAGAGCCAAGGAAATTTGACCACTAACTGTTTAGATTCACAGATGAAGAAGATGTAAGTTGACTGTGCTAGGCAGGGTCATGAGAGGGATAACTAGGAGTTTCCACTGCACCCTGTTAAAAATGCATATACAGTATTTTTCACCTTTTGGTGCAACAGGTAACCTGATGGATAAGCAAAGAAATTTTACAAGTTAGTACTGCTGGCACAGAATTTTGAGTAACAGAAGCCCATATTGGAAATTCAAGTGCACAGGTAAATCCTTCTCGCATGATTTTCCGTTCATTCATCTTATTCAGTGGAAAATTTGGCAGGATGCACTGACTTCCACACTCAAAATCCTGAAATATGCTACTGTTGCACAAAGGTCTGTACCTTCATTAAATTTTCCCCAAGATAACAACCTCATCCTGTCGACAGTTCTGTGTTTATTTCTGATTTCACTGCTTATGTGTGGCTGTGAGCGTAAGCAGGATATTGAGTAGTCAGTAACAATATTCTACTATGTTTAAGAAATGTTTTTTCCAGGTTGGGGGTGGGGGAAAGGGTTAAGAATTTTTCTAAAAACATTACGACTTTACATTTCAGGAAGCACTTTTTAGAATCATAGAATGGTTACAGCACAGTAGGAGGCCACTCGGCCCATTGAGCCCGTGCCGGCTCTCTGCAAGAGCACTTCAGCTAGGCCCAATCCCCCACCCTTTTGCCGTAGTCCTGCAAGTTTTTTCCTTCAGGTACTTATCTAATTCCCTTTTGAAAGCCACGATTGAATCTGCCTCCACCACCCTTTCACGCAGTGCAGTCCAGACCTTTTGCCAATCACCTTAAATCTGTGTCCTCTGGTTCTCGACACTTCCGCCAATGGGAACAGTTTCTCTCTATCTACTCTGTCTGGACCCCTCCTGATTTTGAACACCTCTCTCAAATCTCCTCTCAATCTTCTCTGCTCTAAGGAGAACAACCCCAGCTTCTCCAGTCTACCCACATAACTGTAATCCCTCATCCCTGGAACCATTCTTGTAAATCTTTTCTGCACCCTCTCTAAAGCCTTCACATCCTTCCTAAAGTTTCTCACAAAGGGTAGTGGAAATCTGGAACTCTTTTTCCCAAAGGCTGTGGCTGCCGGCTGTTAATTGAAATTTTCAAGACCGAGATTGATAGATTTTTGTTAGGTAAGGATACCAAGGGATATGGAGCAAAGATAGAGTTAAGATACAGATCAGCCACAATCTAATTGGATGGTGGACAGGCTCAGGGGGCTGAATGGCCTACTCCCGTTGCTATGATTTCTATTTTTCCCCATGTAGAATAATTTGGTTTTAAATTATTTAGCGTATTGGATATTTTTTCAAGAGGCTTTGGGCCCATGTGGAGTTGTGGAAAAAAGGAAGTACTACATAGATGAGAAAAAGCACAGATTGAGGCAAAGTGAATAAGAATAAGGCTAGAGAGAAAGGAATAGGGCCTGTACTAAAAGCATTGCATTAAAGCCCATCAAAACTTGTATCCTTTAATATAAACTTAATTTACTGATCAAATAATTTTAACTTTTAAATAAATGCTTATCATTTCTACAGAAGCATGCACACCATCAAACTACTTCCAGATTCAGGGAGTAGACTTTCCACTTTTGGTGCAGCTGGCGATTGCGGCGCAAATTGTGTCCGTTTTGAAAAGTTTTCTTCCTCCCTGCTCGAGTTTTTGCTCAAACTCATTTGCGTATCGCCGAATGCCAAATCTGCTATGAGCCAGCGCAACCAGTGCAGCGTTTTTAAATGTAATTTTAAAAAATATATAATTTTGATTTAAAAATATTCTTTGATATTTAAGAGTAGTGACTTGGTAAGGTTTGATCAATACAGTTTATCGCAAAAATAAGCATTTCAATCCACCGCCTTTGAGTAACCCGATTTTAAATGACTGAAAATGACTTTTAATAAATGTACAAAACTACTTTCTAGCTAAATTGGCGTACAGTAATCAGTTCCTTAGTTAAATTTTTAAAAAATCATTAGTGTCCTTGTGCCCAAAAGATCGAGCTTAATTTTTGGAGCCTCCTCGAAAGCCTGCAAACAAGCGCAGTTAGCGGAAACTCCCAATGGTGATTAATTCATCCTGGGGGGGCGTGGCTTCTAGCGTAATGTTTTTAAAACTAGTGCAAAAGATCGCAGAAACTCGAATTGCGCTTAAAATTCCGCGATCTTTTGCGCCGGTTATGCTGATATCGGGCGAATTGAAACGAAAAAAACAGCTGAATTGAGTGGAAATTCCAGGCATCCAATGGATTAGCCAACCCTTTCGGACTAGGAAGGAGTCCGTGATCTCAGACAGCATGGTGGCAAAGTGGCTACAATTGGTCTCGATGCTATTGATTTTCAGAGGAGAAAACCGGCTGGGGTTCCCAGTCCTGATTGTTATCCAGAGACTTGTGTTAGAAGTTCCTGCTTATCGACGCTGGATGAGGATAGGATCCGGCTCGACCGCGAAGCCCTTGCGGCCACATCCCAGAAGAACAATCTCACTTGGCTGAGATGCTGGATGGTGCCTGCCTGGTGCCCATAGGGACTGTACTATGTTGAAGCCAGGTTGAAGAAATTTTAGAGGACAGAAGAAAATCAATGTTAAAAAAAAAATCAAATCCCTAGACAGAATACAAAAATCTTACAGCATGCTGCTGACTCTTCCATGCCCCGCCACCTGAATGTCCCCTTCTCCCCTCTAACTAATTACTTCTAGCTAGCCGTCGTGCAGGAGCGGATGGATTCTAGAATTGCCGCCAAAGCCCCCCCCCCCCCCCCCAGTTTCTTGAGTGCTGCTTCAGCGCTCTTAGCTCATATACATTATGCAGATAAGACTCAGTTACGAAAATAGCTTGTGTTTCCTGCAAGCTAGTGCGATCAGGCAGCCAATACCATTGCTCCGCCCACGTTCCAGATCAAAGTTGTTTTTTGAGAGCCAACCACATAGTGAGGGATTGGAGTCACATGTAGGCCAGACTGGGTAGGATTTGAAGGTCAATTTCCTGAAGAACATTAGTGAACCAGTTGTTTTTTTTTCCACTAATACAGCAGTTTTCATGGTCATTTTATCTGGTACCAGACCACAAATTGCCAGACTTATTGAATTCAATTTCATAACTTGCCATGATTTAAACTCATGATCTCTGGGTTGCTAGTCCAATACCATAACCACTAGGCTGTCCGACCCGTATACATTTCTGAAGTATATTTATGTAATACGTACACTTTAATAGAGAAAATAGATCTGTGTTGATGTGACTTGAGTTTTGTAGTGTAGCCAAATCTATTGACTTCCGTTTACCAAACTTCGACTGTCCCAGAGTAACCCTGGTTCCAGATGAGTGATGGCTGCAGTGTGAAACCCGGCCATCTATGCACCGTGCGCTAGTGGATCGTCATTGCATGACGAAGTGGCACAACAGCAGCTCTGTTATGCTGCTCCGGAGACCGCAGCCATTGGCTAGATATCTCATTCTTCCACTTCCTCATTTGTACACTGCGCTTCAGGCAAAAGCTCTGGCTCACGTGGAGGACGATGCTAACCGTGTTAATATTCTAGTATTATCCTTGACTTTGCATGTCTTGCCTTGCAGAAAGCTGCTTATTAGAGTGAGGCTGCGGAAAGCAGGGACAGTATCGTATATATGAAAGTATGCCCTTGCTATTAAATGCGGTGTTTACGTGGCCCCATTAATTATCATGCCCCCGAGACTAATTTAATGTTAATTACATGTAGTGAACTAATTTTTCTCATAGCAGTTGGTGCAGCTACTGTGAATGTTCAAGCTCATTGATTTCTTCAAAATTTCCATTAATATTTGATTCTTTTTCCTCGTTGTAACCAATTAAAATTACAGGTGGAAGGGCAATTGTGTTATTTGTGTATTCATTAAACTTTGTATCTGTGTTATTGGATCAGCAGTCATGCAGAATGTTTATCTTCTGCTATTGCTATTCACATTATCATTCTCTTCATCGGCTCTAAAACAGCGGGAGTGTTAATAGTTACTGCACCATCTAGGCTCAGCAGGTGGCTCATTGGATTTCATGTTGGTAGATTTAAGGTCTTGGTGTGAATGCTTCTGGGCGTTTTTATACTGATAGTTTACTATTGACGGCAAGCACGCAATAGTCCACCGCCTTATCTGAGGAAGGATGTTCTTGCCATGGAAGGAGTTCAGCGAAGATTCACCAGGCTGATACCTGGGATGGCAGGAATGACGCATGAGGAGAGATTGGGTAGATTGGGCTTGTACTCGCTGGAGTTTAGAAGAATGAGAGGGGATCTCATTGAAACTTACAAAATTCTGACAGGACTGGACAGACTAGATGCAGGAAGAATGTTCCCGATGGTCGGATGGTTGGCTTCTAGGATTGATTAGTGCTGTGCCATCTCTTTCAATCTTTTAACCTTCTGAGCAAAACCTCAAGGGTATTAAGGGCTACAGATTCAAGGCAGGTAGATGGAGTTGAGGTACAGATCAGAAATGGCGGAACAGACTCTAGGGGCTGAATGGTCGTCTACTTTTCCTGTGGTCCCATCATGATGATGGGTTCTCGCCCTCTGAATTTGAGCACCGATCTCCGCCAAGCTTCCAGGTGAAGTCACCTATTGAGGCACTAACTGACACTCCCTTTACCTTGCCGTACAAAAATGCAGTTTCTAATCCATTGAGAAATTAAGCTGCTTGGGTCAGGGCTAAAAAAAGAAATTCTCCTGCTGATATGATCCATTAAATGATGGTGTATATATGACAGATAGCCTTTCCGATTTGGCACGTGGGAATGTGAAAGAGCTGTTGGAGGATGTCCTGTTGCCAAGCTACCATGTTATTTCACTGGTGCAATGTATAATTATTATCTTGAAGATGCTATTATATAATTGCACATGATTTCTAAAACTGCAATTGAGTTTTAATATTCAGGGTGATGAAATTCCTGCTATTGAATATTTTCGGTGACATGATCGGTCAGAAATGTCAAACCCCAGACCTTTAAGCCACTTGACGGCTAAATGAATTTCATGTCCTATTTCCCCTGCCGTTTTTTTCACCTTTCTCTTCTCGAGGTGCCTACTCCTGTTTGGGGTATGGTTCCATGGGCACCCCAAACTCTTCTGGTACGAACATAAAAACAATGAAGGACAGGAAAAGACCCACCGATCAGGCCAGCCTGCCCCGCACAACTGCGATGCCTTGTGCATCACGATATAGACATTCCCCACCTGCAAGCCACGTAAACTCCTGGGTGAGGTGAAAAACCAGCTAATCCAGACCAACTCAGGAAAATAAACCTGGAAAATTCCTCTCCCTCCTCCTCAGGCAATCGTAACTAGTCCAGGGAGACCACCTGATTAATGTCATACTGTACCTATCTTTTGTACGCGGTCATCTCCGCCCCAGCCAGAAACATCCAGCTCTGGCTTGAAGGAATTCAGCGAATTAGCGTTCATCGCAAGAGCTGGCAGCCAGTTGGCCATTCAATGACCTCACTCAATTGGCCATTTTTCATGCGCGAGTGTCAGCAAGCAGTTTGAAAGTGGGGGGCATCGCGGATGAGTCCGATCTTGGGTTTGTTCAGACGCACGTGCGCGCGCACACACTCAACCCACCCAGAACAAAACTTGCCTGCAAAATTTTGCACCCACATTGCCTCCGGAGCTAGAGAATAAAACCTCTTTGCATAATATGTTTCGATAACACTCCATGCCTCCGGAGGCACAGAGGGCACATTGTTTATAATGTCGAGCTGCCTTCAAAGGCAGCTCTGTAATATAAATGGAGTATCAGAGTGATCTGAGACAGGTTTAGTGGATGTTAGTTTAGAGTACAAAAGGAGCCTCACATTTGGCAGTAATTAACAGTAAACACGAACATTTTGGCATGTTTTCACTATAGCTGATCTCTATTAAAATCAGCTGTACTTTATCAAAGAAAAAGCAGATATTTCTAGGGCTGGAATGTTTATCAGCTGCACCATCCACTGACCTGCCTGTATTACTGTTGAACTGAGATTAACTTCAAAGCCATGAGATGTATCAGAGTTTAAACATTGTATTAGAATGAAATGCTGAAATGAGAATGCTGTTAGGAAGGAAGTTGCTGGTGGTGGGACCCACGTGTTTGTGCTAGTTTTTGGATGTGCCCTATCAGCAGTTTCATAGCATGCTGAGGCTAATCAAAAAGATTTTGTGGAGGTTGCTTGTTATGTGGAAAATGCCTGTTTGCTACTGATCAATTTGATGTTTTGACTGATGTCGCTATGCTAGAGCGGAGCAGATTTGTAAAATGCATCGACTTATTCAGTACAAAACATCTGATTGCCATCAAACAGCTTTGGTGCAAATGACATCCATTAGTAAGTGAGATAATGAAAATCTGGCCACCTGATTAGTTTGCAAGCAGGCATTAATCCCTGGTGAAACCATCATTTGTAGGACACAACTTGTTTCAAAGTGGTACTGTGCAACATTTGGAATTAATGGTTATGCAGAGCTAAATGATTTTATCCTTCTGGGGTGGTGGAAATCAGACAGGTCTCCTTGCAATTGCACTTGTTTGCCAGAATCGCGCTGTTATGATGCCTTTCACTGCTGAATAATGAAGCAAACAATCGCTGCCTAGGCTCATATATGAAGATTAACCACTTGGAGGACAGGTGGTGCCATGGGACTGTATCCAACGAGTTAGTGCCTTCAAGAGAGGAGATTAAAAGGGAGAAAAATTAAAGGGAAGAAAAATGAGAGGGGGAAAAATGGGATTTGTCAGAGCTCGGGACCTGCGATTCTCTATACAGTTAGTTCTCGATCTTGGCTAGGCTGACGATGACTGACATTGACCAGAGACCAATAGTTTCCTCACATAAAGAAAAGAAGGGAATCAGTAGGCAAATCATTCTAAGCTATTTGCATCCATTCCTCAAGAGTGGAATTGGCACAGATGAGGGATGGCGTAGCCTTTCGATTAGGAAACAATGAAGAAGATTTTTTTTTTTTTTAACATCGGCCAGGGAGAAGAAAGAAACCAGCTGGCTCACTCAGTATCTAGACAGACTAGATGCAGGAAGGCTGTTCCCGATGGCGGTGGAGTCCAGAACCAGGGGTCACAGTCGAAGGATAAGGGGTAAGCCATTTAGGACAGAGATGAGGAGGAATTTCTTCACCCAGAGAGTGGTGAACCTGTGGAATTCTCTACCACAGAAGGCAGTGGAGGCCAATTCATTAAATATATTCAAGAAGGAGTTAGATATATTTCTTAAGGCTAAAGGGATCAAGGGGCATGGGGAGAAAGCAGGGACAGGGTACTGAATTTGGATGATCAACCATGATCGCATTGAATGGCGGAGCAGGCTCGAGGGGCCGAATGGCCTACTCCTGCTCCTATCTTCTATGTTTCTATGTATCAGTTACTGAAGGCGCAAATAAATTAATAAAAATAGAACCTAGTTTATTATAAAAACATTGGATATGCAGCGGTAATAGTGTTTGAAATGAGGAAATGATTTTTATGGTATTTTGCTGCAGCTCAAACATGAAAGAAAACAAACTGGATTTCTTTCAATGTCAATTCAGTCACACCTGAGAAAATAGTTGAAAGCTGAAGGGCTTGCCATACAGTTTCGACTAAGATGCAGTAAAGATCGATTAAAGACATCTTGATGGAATAGCTCTTGGCATAATACGTGAAATAGACAGCCATGTAACTCAACAGCTCACTGTTTAGTTTCCCCTTTTTTCCTCTCCTTAAGGTACTGACTCCTGCTGGGATATAGTTCCACAAAGTCCAATTCCCCTCCAGTGCCTCATCCAAGAGGCTGTTCTTCCTGTGTGAGCCAAGGCTGTAAGTGTGCGTGTGGCCTGTGAGTTGCGGATCGGCTACTCTAGCCTAGCTGAGCCCAATGCAGTCCGGATCCCACTCGACCTCCACACATGCTTATGTTCTAGCAACAGTCACTGGATAACATCAGCAACAAAAGTCCTGGCAGATTTTACCTTCCCTACCCCAGGAAAACCCCCAAATGCTGTTCTGCCTGAGATCATTTAACTTAGCACTAAGAATTGAACCGGGGATTTCTGGTCTGTATGTCGCATTTATTCACCACACTATCCGGGAGTGTTGTATTGCTGTATGAAGGAAAGATCATGGCTTTTTTTAAACATCGGCCCTTTCAGGATGTCCCAGTGTGGTTCACAGCCAGTGGATTACTTTTGAAGTGCAGTCACTTTGTTTTGTAGGTAAATGCAGCAGCCAGTTTCCCACAGACAGCAATGAGCTGAATGACCAGTTCTTCTGTTTTTAGTGGTGTTGTATGAGGGAAGAATGTTGTCCAGGAGATGGACTGGAACCTCACCACCTTCTGACTCCGGAGCGAGAGTGCTATCATTGAACCAAGCTGACATTGGGAAAGCTTCAAAAATGAAGAGTGGCACTGCGCTGTGTTGATGTGGACTCACTCTGGTAATTCCCCACAGCAGGCTTGGAGCCAAATAGAGGGCAGGTGCTTCGCCACAGGGAGCCAAGGTCAATTAGAGGATGAGTCACCCAGTCCCCCCTTCTGCATTTCTTAACCACTGACTCGAGAGCATTTTTGGCAGAGTCTTGGAAATAGGTTGCAAGCCCGACCTCTCTGCCAGCCAGTGGTCCAAAAGATGAATAAAATAGAGGGATGACAGTTCTGCTGTGAGTTGCAGGTTCCAGCATTTCACACCATGAGTAATAGGATGTGGATTTGTGGCCACAGTTTCCCAGACAGTGAACTTTCCAAAACATTCCCTCTTGGGGTTGGGTGGCATTATTGAATATACTTTACAAGTGTGATGATGTTTACTATTGTAAGTTTATTGATTGTTTATCTGGGAGTAAGTAGCTGGTAGAGAGTGTTAAAAAATACCATGAGGTAATGGCTTATTCACTGAGTTAGGTTTACTTTTGATGACATTATTCTCAGTTGAGCCAAAATTCCTTGGCAATTGTGGTGCACTTCTGCCGTATCTTTGGTGGGGAATGCGTTGAAATGGCCACCAACCTCTTTGGCATCCAGATATGCCAGATTCCAGCTGTGGTGCCCAGTTTCCTGGATGGCCTTGTAGGGGTGAGACCCTTCAGCCGTCCCTACAAGGCCATAAGCTCCAGCCTCACAGGGACTTGGCATAAGGTTGGAGATTGGTGCAAGTGAGAAGAGAGCGACAGTGAGTCCCACTGGGGTGGTGGGATCAGCATGGGATTGTGGCCTGGACTGCTCATTTTTGATTCATTTATTTGAAACTGCTTTTTTCTTACAATTGGTTCTTCGCCATGTGTGAGCCTAGGCAGTGAGAGTTGCCAGGCTAGTCACTCTGGGGGATATCAAAGCCGAGTCTGATTTAAGCCCGAAATAATTCTTTAATAGAAAGTGGGAGAATGTCTGTTTTTCTCTGCAAGTCATTGACTGCGAAGCAGTTTAAGGATGTGAAGGGTGCTATAAAAATGTATGCTCGCTCTTTCTTTAATTAGTTAAACACCTGCTAACAAATTGTGGGATAGTCCTGCTTTGAAATATGTAATTTTGGAGGATGCAATTGTATTAACTCGTCCTTCTATTACAGAGGCAGTCATCTGTTTTTTTGTTAATGAGAAATTTCAGACCCCTTGCTGATGCTACTGTATAATAGACTACTAAGAGTTTTGTCAAAGCAGCCTTTGGGTAGACTCCCCTTTGACGATGAAGCACTATATGGGGAACCTCCTCAATTCACTTCTCTGCTCCCTCTGGCTGCTCAACTGGGTTTGGGAGCTTACATTGTGAGCGCTGTCTGTCTGAACCTACGTCTCACCATTCCAAGGATCATTATTAATGTACATATTGCAAATGATTTTCTTTTCTTGCCAATTTTCTCCCATCATCTCTTGAAAACGTGAACTCCTTGCTGGGGTACAGTTGGACAGGCTGCAGTTGCTAGTGTCAGGAAGCTACTCGATGGTGTATAATATCTCAACCAAGCCTGATCCTGCTGTCATCCAACATTGATTGACATGCTCTTCTAACAGAGGCTGCTGAATCGTGATCCAGAGCACCAATTCTGGCTAGTTTTCATCTCCCTAAGCTAGAGGTGCTAAGGCCAACTGTAGCATTCCCGTGGTTACCTTGGCTAAGTTTCATAAAATCGGCACAGGCCAGGTATTGAACCCAAGTTCTTCTGGTTTGTATAGCTCAGGTACTCACTGGATAGATTCAATAAGCCATCAGGACTGCCCAGATTACAAATGTATAACTGAACAATCCACCTTCAAAGCTGCATTGTCATGGATAAGTGAGGAGTGACGCACATCTTTAGATTAGTAATCGAAGATGTCTCAGCAATGGATTCACCAGTACTTTTTTTTGTGGAAAATAGTTAAATTTTTTTTAAATAATATGCCGCCAACAGTTTGCCATTTTATATTCACAGGTACCCTGTTTGGTTTAGCTCTGGAACTCTTGGGAATACAGTAAATCTTTCAGTAACGTGGTAAGTTTGTCTTTTTTATTAATATTGAAGTAAAGTGTAAGCTGGGGATTGAACCCAAATTAAATTTTTGCTGAGAGAAAATGAGACTTTTTTTTCTTTTACTGAGAGTTCAATGTGTACTTTTTTCTTCTGTTTGTTCTTAATTGCAACTGGCCTTTGAGATGCTGCCTCAGTTGGGAGGGGGTTGTGGTCTGAATTTATTGGGGCCAATTTTGAATTTCGCCAGTGGCAGAAAACTGGCGGTAGCGGGTTGGCTGCCCAATTAGCACCCGTCCAGGATTTGATTTCCATGGAATATTAGGCGGGGTACATAACGGGTGGTCGATCCACTAATGCCAGTTTTCCAACCCTGCTGAAAGTGAAAATGATCCCCATTGAATTAGAAAACCTAGGTGAAAGGTTTAGCCATAGAGTTTCTCCTCCTTATCCCCTCCCAGAGCAGTTTTAAAATCCTCGCACCTACAGTTTTCCTGCAACCTGTTTGATAAAGTCAGGACCAGCTGCGCAGCTGTCTGCTGGTCCCGCGCAGCCCGGGACCGGCTTTTCCAGGGTGAAATCTTGCGCATGCACGAAACTTTGAATGGGCTGCACAGCCCTTTTAAAGGGGCCGCGCACTCAAAAAAAAAAAAAAAAAAAAAAGAGGGGAAACATTGGTCGAGACTTGTGTATATAACGTGTTCTGGGTTTCAAAAAGAGGCGTTGAATTATTTAATTGCAGCGTACCACCAAGTTTGAAAAGAGTGGTGAGAATGTGGAACTCGCTGCCACATGGAGTGGTTGAAGTTGACTCATTTAAGGCGAGGCTTTATGCATACGTGAGGGTGAAGGGAATAGACGTTTATGGAGGCAGGGTGAAAAGAGGGAATTAGAATGGGAGGAGGCTGGTGTGGAGTAGAAACAACAGCATATACCAGTTGGCCGAATGGCCTGGCTCTGTGCTGTAGGTTTTATGTAATTCTTTATAAAAATACAAGATATACCATGAAATAGTGATAAGGAGATACGGGAGTGAGGGGGGAGATAATGGGACAGTCCATGAGAGTGAAAAAAGGTAACCATCTCAGGACAATGTGCCTGCTTGGGACTGGGCTTTTGCTGCTTGGTTTTCCAGCAGCTCTGCTAAGCATTGGTTTACATCGTTCACAAAAGTTTGCCAAAGACTGAATGTTAGTTGAAACTAAGATATTAATCAGAGAGAAAAAGGGGATTGTTCCAAAGCTATTGGAACTACAGTATAGTAGGGTGCCCTACTTTATGAAGGATGACAAGGTCATAGAGGGTATAGAAGTGATTTACTAAAATAACACCAGGGATGAGAGGCTTTAGTTACGAGGAGAGATTAGAGACGCTAACACTCTTTTCGCAAGATCTGAGAAGGTTAAGAGGAGATCTGATTAAGCTATTAAAAATTGAGGAATTTTGATGAGAGAAAAACTATTTCTACTGGTTGGTGAGTCAGCAATTAGAGGAATATAAATTTAAGATTATCACCAGAAGAAAGCAGGGGAAGGTTAGGAATTTTTTTTGTGGAGAGGATTATTGAGATGTGGAGAGCCTGACAAGAAACAGCAGTATATTAGCTTTTAAGAGGGATGTGGACAAATAATTGAAGAAGAAAAAAAATGAAACGGTATAGAAAAGGCAGGGGTATTGAACTAAGTGCATAACTCTTTCAGAGCGCCATACAGGTGTGATGGGGCATATGGCTTCCTTCTGGGCTGACAGTTTTGAAAAGAGCACAGTGTCTTGGCACAGCTTGAATAGTTTATAGTGTGGACATTGTAAAATGTACAGCAACCTTGAACCTATAAAAGACTGTTCGAGAATCATCACCAGGTGACAGACAAGGGATGATATGTTTATCCACAGACAGGTAATGTTGGCTGTGTGACTGTTCTGATGACTCATGGGACAGCAAAAAAAAACTCTCCCCAAATTTATTGATGACAGATAAAACTTAAAATCAGCAGTGGGATTGAAGTTGGACGGGAGAATTGCCACTTGAACATCACAACACAGGTGGAACAGAAGGCATTCCTATCAGCTGTTGCTGCACTCTTCCAGTACTGTGATATTTAAATGGCAACTCTCCCTATCGACGCCAGATTTCAGTTCTGGTTCTTGCTGCTAATTTTAAGCTATGATACTGTATTTAAATGGCAATTCTCCCTCCCGATTTAAAAATTGAATGGCCACTCACACTACTCCTCAGTTTACCATGGACTCAAATTCTGAGTGATGAATTGCTGGGTCCGCATTGTGTTCAGTTCCAACCAGTTCAGATTAGCAATTTTATTTTCATATTTTTGAAACAAAAAAGGGTTTTGGAAGCTATATTTGAAGTCACAATATTGCCAAAAGGAACACTCACAATTTTAAGTAAAAAGTGAAATATTATAGAAATTGTGTATCAGGTCAAAGTAAATAAGAACTCTAGGAAATCTCCTATTGGGCCATATTATACTGTAAGACATTTTCTTCTCCGTGCAAAGAAACAAATATCCAAAGAAAATATTGCACAATAGTGCTTTGCTTTTTCTTTAAAGTTCTGTGACCCCAGTTGACATTGTGTCAAAGTTAGTATTAAACATTTCAAAAAGATAACGTTGACAAAAATTGTTGCTAAATGTGCCTCCAAAAGGCCTCTGCAGTTCAAGTTCCCACCCACGCTCCAAAACTGATTATCCCTGTCCACAGAGATCACAGGGAAACATGATCTGAATTTCATTTTCTGTTTCTATTTCAAAAATGGATGTTCATTCTGAATCTCTGATGTGCCTTGCAGGATGTTTTGTGGTTGGCAGGCACGAGAGGGAGTAATTAGCACTCCTCTCCTTAAGTATTCTGACTCTTTCCAGGGTGTGGTTCCAGGGAGGTTGAACACCCTTGTGTTCCTCGACCCAAGTAGCCATTCTTTATGTATGAGCCCAGACCCCATCAGCTGGCTATTCTACAGTAGAAAGCATCACTGCAGCATCTAATCCAGAGCTCATTTGGTATGCTCGTTTTCCAGCAGGGGATCACTGGATAGCGATCCATTTAAGAAATTCTTATAGATATATATTTCTTAAATGGGTAAAAACTATTAATTTTGAATATCCCAAATAAAGAAAGAGTACTGCTTGGATAAAGTCGCAATTTTGTACATGTGCGCTTTTGTGAGTCTGCGTGCAGTTAACTGTGCTCCCAACTTGTGTGCTGGATGAACAATGCCAAAAATAAGTTGAAATTTCATGCTTAGGTCAAGAATGGTTTTCACTGTACTATATTATAGTAAATTGAAATAGAGAATACAGGCACTCTTGCATTGATCCTGGGGCTCCAAAAGAGCCAGTGTGCCACCGGTTATTGTTGGGACTATTGCAGGGTCAGCAACAGGCTGTCCAGTTTTTCTTCAACTCTTACTGTGCTCTTAGGCCCAGGAAAGGTTGAGTCCCAGATACCATCAGAAGCACGGCGCTTACCTTCTTTAAATAATATAGCATTGTTGGTGGCAGGAGTACCGTACTATCAGTATACAGTGCCTCGCAATGGAAACTGAGCTGGTTGTGGTAAATCTTTCAAGGCGTAACATGTGCTGGAATAATTAATAGTGCGCAGGTGATAGCAGCTGCGTTCAGTTTTCAGTATCGGATCCATGGATAGGTCATGCTGAAGTGTAATGCCATGTTTACAGCTGCCAAGCAGTGCATATTTGGATCAGTTGGAGCCACATGAACACGCTTCACCAAGACATGAAGCACGATTACAGTTTGTTATTTCACCCTAAAAATAGTACAATGTAAGAATCCTCTGAAGTACTTTTCTTTGCAATCAGCAATAAAATATTTCAAAAATTTCATGATGTTTTTTATGCATTATGTAATGGAAAGGAGACATTTTTTTAAAAAGCTGTAGAAGCTGTTCAGGTTTAACTTCAGACCAATTTGCACAGCCTGCAGTGCTGTGTTGGAAAGGATTTAGGTGATGTGATGTACCCAATACATTTGAAATGGCAGGTCTAGAATCCATTCAGATCAAATCATTATTTTTTTCCATCTGTATTTATTCCAAGGTAAATATAGACTGACTAACAGTACATTTCAAATATGATTTTGATTTAACTGTGAGAAGCTTTGCTAGAGTAGATAGGGAGAAACTGTTTCCACTGGAAGAGGGTCGGTAAACAGACAACACAGATTTCAGATAATTGCCAAAAAATCCAAGGGGGAAATAAGAATTTTTTTACGCAACGAGTTGTTAGGATCTGGAATGCACTGCCTGAAAGGATAGCGGACGCAGATTTAATAACTTTCAAAAGGGAATTAGATATATACTTGAAAAGGAGAAATTTGCAGGGCTATGGGGAAAGAGCAGGGGAGTGGGACCAAAGAGCTGGCACAGACACAATGGGCAAAATGGCCTCATTCTACATAGAAAACATAGAAGATAGGAGCAGGAGTAGGCCATTCGGCCCCTCGAGCCTGCTCCGCCATTCAGTGCGATCATGGCTGATCATCCAAGTTCAGTACCCGGTCCCTGCTTTCTCCCCATACCCCTTGATCCCTTTAGCCTTAAGAAATATATCCAACTCCTTCTTGAATATATTTAATGTATTGGCCTCTACTGCCTTCTGTGGTAGAGAATTCCACAGGTTCACCACTCTCTGGGTGAAGAAATTCCTCCTCATTTCTGTCCTAAAAGGCCTACCCCTTATCCTTAGACTGTGACCCCTGGTTCTGGACTCCCCGACCATCGGGAACATCCTTCCTGCATCTAGTCTGTCCAGTCCTGCCAGAATATTATAAGTTTCAATGAGATCCCCTCTCATTCTTCTAAACTCCAGCGAGTACAAGCCCAATCGTCCCAATCTCTCCTCATACGTCATTCCTGCCATCCCAGGTATCAGCCTGGTGAATCTTCGCTGAACTCCTTCCATGGCAAGAATATCCTTCCTCAGATAAGGTGACCAAAACTGCACATAATACTCAAGATGTGGTCTCACCAAGGCCCTGTACAACTGCAGCAAGACATCCTTGTTCCTGTACTCAAACCCTCTCGCTACGAAGGCCAACATACCATTTGCCTTCTTAACCGCCTGCTGCACCTGCACGCTTACCTTCAGCGACTGGTGCACAAGGACACCCAGCTCTCGTTGCACTTCCCCTTCTCCCAATCTATTGCCATTTAGATAATAATCTGCCTTCCTGTTTTTGCCACCAAAGTGGATAACCTCACATTTATCCACGTTATATTGCATCTGCCATGCTTCTGCCCAATCACCCAACCTGTCCAAATCATCCTGTAGTTTCTCGGCATCCTCCTCACAGCACACACGCCCACCCAGCTTTGTGTCGTCTGCAAATTTGGAGATATTACATCTAGTTCCCTTGTCTAGATAATTAATATATATTGTGAATAGCTGGGGTCCAAGGACCGATCCCTGCGGAACCCCACTAGTCACTGCCTGCCACTCGGAAAAAGACCCGTTTATTCCAACTCTTTGCTTTCTATCTGCCAACCAGTTCTCTATCCAAGTCAATACCTTGTCCCCAATCCCACGTGCCTTAACTTTACACGCTGATCTCTTATGTGGGACCTTATCGAAAGCCTTCTGAAAGTCCAAATACACCACATCCACTGGTTCGCCCTTATCTATTTTACCAGTTACATCCTCAAAAAATTCCAGTAGATTAGTCCAGCACGATTTACCTTTTGTAAATCCATGTTGACTTTGTCCGATCCTGTCACTGTTTTCCAAGTGCTCTGCTATTGCATCTTTTATAATGGACTCTAGCATTTTCCCCACTACCCATGCCAGGCTTACTGGTCTGTAATTCCCCGTTTTCTCTTTACCACCTTTTTTGAATAGTGGGGTAACATTAGCTACCCTCCAATCCATGGGTACTGTTCCAGATTCCATCGAATGTTGGAAGATGATCAGCAATGCATCTACTATTTCTAGGGCCCCTTCCTTAAGTACCCTAGGATGTAGATTATCAGGCCCTGGGGATTTATCGGCCTTCAATCCCATCAATTTCCCTAACAATACTGATTTCTTTCAGTTCCTCCCTTTCATCAGACCCTATGTTCCCCGACATCTCTGGGAGGTTATTTGTGTCCTCCTTTGTGAAGACAGAACCAAAATATGTATTTAATTGGTCTGCCATTCCTTTGTTCCCCATTATAAATTCCCCTGATTCTGACTGCAAGGGACCTACGCTTGACTTCACCAATCTTTTTCTCTTCACATATCTGTAAAAGCTTTTGCAGTCAGTTTTTATGTTCCCTGCAAGCTTACTCTCATATTCTATTTTCCCTTTCTTAAGTAATCCCTTTGTCCTCCTTTTATTGAATCCTAAACTGCTCCCAATCCTCTGGATTACTGCTTTTTCTGGCCAATTTATATGTCCTCTCCTTGGATCTTATGCTATCCCTAATTTCCCTCGTTAGCCACGGTTGAGTCACCTTTTTTGTTTTATTTTTATGCCAAACTGGGATTCTATAATTCTGTGCTGTATGATTCTATAATTCGATGAATTAACTCAATTGGCAATTTGGGGCAGCTTCACATATTTCAGGAGGAGGAGAGGGGATTTTATAGTGATACTGCACTATCCTCTCCCCTTGTTCATGAATAATTCTGATAGTTTTCTTTGACTTAGAGTAGTTGGTTTCTGTTCTGAAGAAATAGATGACCTGTTTGTCATAGAAAACATGAGAGCAGAAACACTCCAGGTAAAATTCACTGATCCCCACGCGTCCTGCGTTCAGTCGCACTCTGAGGGAATGCGGGTCGGAGAGTTAGTGTTGTAGTGGTTCAGTGCTGGGAGCGCAGGAATACTGAATATGCCTGTTAGTTTGAGCTAAGCTAATTGTGAAAAACGATTCATTGAAAGTGTGATTTCCACTGGACGGTAAAGCAAAGGCTGATCTTCAGGGCATGAAATGAACAGAGCAATGATGCCTGCGAATTAATCACTTTTATACAGGTGCTTGAAGCAGTGTTCCCACTGCCCACTCGATGTGCGCTCCAGTTGAAGATCGCGCCCCCCCCCCCCCCCCCCAAGTGTATCTCTTTCTCCTTTCCCCTTAGCCAAAGTGCAGTGTTGAGCAGCAGTTTGAAATTACAGCAAGAATCTCAAGTGAGCCAGATTGAAAAGCTGTTTTGCTGATCATTTATTTATCTTTGCCAATTTTTTCCCCTTGATCGCCTCTCCTAAAATCATTGACTCCTTGTTGAGAGAGAGTTCCAAAGATGCCGGTCACCCTCCCACACTTAGTGCCGTTCTGTATGTGCGTGAGAGTTATTGTCAGTAAGCTCTTCCACTGTGGGGGGCATCACAGCTAAGCCTGTCCTGCCCTCACCTAGCAGCCACACACATGTACATCTAGCAGGAATTGTTGGGCAGTGACCAGGGGAAGGAACCCTGGCTACATTTCCCTTCCCTAACTCAAAAGCACAGAGGCCATTGACAGCATTCCCTTGCCTTTGCTGAGATTCGCTATCTCGGCACAAATCCAGGACCATACCTGGGATTTTTGTTGTCTGTGCAGTTCAGCTACTCGCTGGTTAAATTTCCAAAGTGATCGGGGAGAACTGAACTTTTTTTTCTCTGAAAATGCTGAGCGGTATCTCTTGTGTTTCACAACGTTGCTGTTGTACTGTAACTGCCTGTGTCATTCCCTGTAATCCTTCTGCTGCCAGTACACTGACTGTGCTGCCAGGCGGACAGACAGGAAATCACAGAAGCTCGCAAATCCGATGCGCTGCTCGACAGGTGGGTGCAGTGAGTGATGTGCTCGGAGTCTGCAGTCACAGGGTTTCAACTGGCTTGCTGGGCTGATGACATCGGCAGAGTTCTCGTATTACAGCTTTGTTTTTCCTGTTCCCAAAGTTTACACAGTAACTGGCCTTCCCCTCCTTTTCAACATTCTGCTCTCTGTTCAAATGGATTTGACACCAGTGTGTGCCTCTTACTAGGATTCCAGACATAAGGTTGGTGCAAACTTCACAATTAAATGTGCAGCTGGAGACATCTTTGACAGTGGAAATGCTTTCACGGTTTTGTTCTTGTGAATATTCCGGCTACCTAGAGAAAGAGGGAGAAAATGTTACTGAGAAATTCGGTGCAGATAACGTGTTTTCTAGGCTGCATGTTTACTGACTGGCCCTGGTTCAAGTCTTGTAGTGCCTAGACTGTGTTCTGTTTTCGATCAGTCTGTCTGCCTGTGGGAATCGGAGCTGTGTCTGAAGCCTGGTTCTTGGCCCCAGTCTGTCAGAAGGCTAAGAGTTTGCTGATATTTTTCCAGCCCCTGTGCCAAAAACAAAGGAAAGACAAAAAAGGGGGGCGAAAGAGAGAGAAAAGAGTTGTAGCGCTGTGGAGCTAATGACAATCTAATCTCCTGCTTCTGGTTGTTTAATTCCCCAAGTGCCCAACGTGTGTGTTCGATTTCCAAAGTTAAAAAAATCATTTATTGTGATGGTCGGGGAATAGAAAAGTTTGATAAATGAAAATGATAAGATCTTGCTTATTTAATCATTTATTCCATCGAGATATGATATATGCTTATTAGAAGGTTCATGAGATTGCTATGGCTGAGGCGGTTTACAAACGGACCCTTTTAAGCTGCTTTTACATTGTTTTTGAGGGGTGACTGCGCTGATGGTTGATGTCACAATCTCGCGTACCTGGTCCCAGCTCCAGTGTATTTACATAGAATTACATGCAAAATACATGTGAATTACAACAAATGTCTGGGATTTGATCAGACTCGACACCAGGAAGACCCAGTAGAAAACGGCTCTTCCTGGCTATCAGGCTGAGCAAATCTGGCAAGCTTATATGGGGGTTGCTGCAAGACTTGCCTGTTGAAAGCCTGTGGTATATATTTAACACTTGAAGGCCAATTTAGAAACAGCTATAATTCACTTTAGTGTCAGTACAAGCAGAGTGTGAGTTTGGGTTGTTTTGAATATATGTTTTCTCTTATTGGGAATGATCCATTATTGAAAACGTTACAGATTGAATTGCAGTACACTTGTTTTACAGTTGTTTCCTTCTTAGACTGTTACTACACAAAATTATCCAGCAAAAATAAGGGGTTACCCATTATCCAGCAAAAATAAGGGGTTACTTATTGGCACCCAGGTTTTTGTTGCCCAGAACTGTTCTGGTGGAAGCCATTCGTTGGTTGATATTTAATGTTTTCGGAGGGGGGCCCAACCCAGATGATGATGTGCAGAACAAGAAGATAATACACAAACCACCACTTCAATCCAAATTTTTATTTAGCAAAACAGTTCTATAGCACTTCTTCCACATTGGTCATGCGCATGAATCTGTCTTGTCCAAGCTGGTGCACTCCTACATGCTTGGTGCTCTCTTGTTCTTTGCACTGCAAGATAAGATTGCAGACCAGGAAAGTCTCAAGTTCGATCCTTGGTCTGTGCTCCGTTAGCTGTTCTCATCTGGAGTGATAATTAGAACACTACAATTGGTCTTAACGCCCTTAGCCTCAGGAGGGGGGAAATTAGCCAGGGTACTTGCCCCAGTCACTCTCCCGTGACCTCTACTAAAACGTGCATGTTTGGACCTTGAGTAAGACCAGCATCAGGCTCGGCTGTGAGATCAAACAGCCCGATGACTAGTTCACACTCTGGGCTCACAAATGATGAGCGATCCGCTGGCAAGGTATTGTCGGGTGACTGTCACCTGTGAAACCCACCAGGATATAGCAACTTCAGGAACAGAGGGGAGAAATTGGAGGAGGAAAAAAAAAGCAATGGGCAAAATGTAAACAAATAAATTGGTTTGGGCTAGACAGAAAGAATGACCAATCTATGCATGCGCACACACACAAAATGTACAATTTTTTCTTAAAATGTTCCTAATGGAGAATATTTTTGGTTTTATATATATAAATTCATTCATAAATTAAGCTTTATAACAATTGCCTATTGAAATGTATAGAAGTCATGTTTTTCAAGTGGATATTCGCAAACATATGTGAATTTTAAAACCGGCAAGAACAACATTCACTGATTGGAAGGCTAATGACAATGCACAGCTGGGTGTCTGTCATGTGTGCAGACCCATCACTATTGTTCAGAGTCTCCAAACCAAACTAAGTACACCTTCCATTGACCCGATACGGAGTGAACATTGGCATACTCCACTTATCTAAGCCCAGAGGACTTGGGTGCAGGCTGGAAAAAGCTATGGCTTGGGGATTTCCAAGTGTGAAAGGGCACTGGCAAAGTTTAACCAGACAGAAATGCACAGCTCTCCAGAACAGAGCTTACCCATCTAGGACCAAACTAACTGTTGGTAACCCAGCAAGCCAAGGCCCTAAGAACTGAGTCAGAACATTCCCAGCCCCCAGTGACAGATCTACCCCTCCAGGTCCCACCAATGAGCCAATTATTGATAGTGACCTGGAGTACTGTGGAGCTGCCTGGATTACTGAGTCTGTCACAGAGGATCAACTAATTCCAACCTCCCATCACCAGTTATGTAATCTTGGAGTCAACGCAACCCAATGAGGATAGTCACCAGTTGGTCAACAACTAATGAGAGCATGTTGGAACTTTATCACCTGGTTAAACTGGCTTCCATTGTCCAGAACCCAGGCACTGCTATATCTGTTCTCGTTGCACCTGAATTAGATTTCATAATTCAGGCCAGTTACAAATTTGGGGACTGCACAGCATGTAACAATATTTGTGTTATGCCCATCTTTGTGCAATGCATCCTGGAGCACAGAATCATGAGCCCACACAGGTTTGTAGCTGTGCTGCAGCTGAACATTTCCAAAATCTGGAACCTAAACCAACTTATTGTGGCAGTTTTTTGGGCTCTGGTCTTGACCAGCTCAGGAGCAAACCCTGTATTTTAAACTACTTTTCAAATCTAATTTCAGATCATTTTAGTACTGTTCTAATACCAAAATGAATTAGAGTCTTACTTTGACTAGATTATTTGAGCTATGATACATGTTTGAGACACCTTTCCAAAAAAACCTACAAGCCAGCTAGCTGCCTGTTGCTGTAAATCCTAATGCCTAATTTGAGCACTGCTGTTAAAATGGGACATGAGGCTTTTGTTCAAAATGTACTGTAGCCAGGTCTTGCATTTTACGCCTGTCCAAACTCCAGCTTTAGTATTTCTCTCTCTCTTCCATATCTGATAAGACTTGTGCTTATTTTTTTCCTGAAGGAGTGACAGAGCATGAATCCAGCGCACTAACTGGAATGTTGACAGTATATTCTATTAAGGTCAGATTGCTGAGTGCTAGCTCTCTCCAACATAAACATCAGTTCACTTGAGTTCAGCAGACAACATTGCAGATGCTCATCTGGTTGTGAGTGATTTTCATCAAAAAAAAAGAAAAGCTCAACTTTGATATATTTGGGTAATTTATTATTTTTTCAGAAGAGGGGGCAAACGGTTTTTAAATATTCCTGGGGTCCACATCTGGAAGTAATTTTCTACATTCCAAAAGGATTACCACATGCTCTGTGATGAATTGGATTTGACTGATTGTTCGGACTGACAGGTTTGAATAATGTTAAGAGAGAAAAGTATTTACAGTTTTTAATGGCTTTGAACTGTACCCGGAGATCCAAGCCAGGGAGAATTTATCACTGCTGTTGGTACATTTATAATTCACATAGAACTTTATCCGTGCTTCAGACAATGCAGTGCATGTTTCCTATTCAGACAGGGCGGGTTGCAGTGGAAACTGTTAACCCGTTGTTGCTGAAGATTCTTTGCAGCACTCGAAGCTCTCATTTTCTGTCATACAACTAAATGATTTTTTTGTTTAAAAAAAAAAATTATAATGTATATATTTTTTTGATTCTTCAGTGTTAGTTAAGCATAAAATGAGTGTTCTGAGAGATTTTGGAGTGGGTATACAAATACTTATTAAATTAGCCCCCCACCCTTGTCAAAAAAAATGTACCGAGTAAAGTTTCCCCTCACTTCTTGAGTCAGGGAAAAGAATGCGGTTTTAACTATATTTTTTTAAAGATTCAGCTGATGTGGGATGGAGTCCTCATCTTTATATTTTTTCCAAGGTGGCCATTTTTCCTATTAAATGGGATTTTCCGATGAGCGGGTTTGAATATGAGGTGGAGTGCAAACTAGTTTTAACAAATCTGATCGGGGCCAAGAGTGAATTTTAACTCATCCCTTGATGTGCTGCCTGCAGTTTTGTTTGACTTTCTGTACGGGATTGGGATAGGGCTGGTGCAGTAAAAGCAAACATATAAAAAATTGGTAAACATGGTGAGTCGGTTAAAAAGGGTTTAAGTAGGATTGGCTCAATGAACTGCTGCCAGATTCTTTACTGAAGGTTGGTCCTTTTGGAATGTATTGAAATTGGGGAATAATCCATCACATAGCATTAGAGTTCTTGGCTTAAGTAGTAGTTGTTATTGATTTGTCAATTGCTTGTTGGTACAAGGTAAGCAGCTGGCTTAAGTAGCCAGTATTGTGTATGTACATAACAAACAGAAGACTTCCCCTGTGGGGATGGGCTAAAGTGTTGCATTTTACCGATAGTTGGGTTCACATAAGTGAATATTTAAATAAATAGCATTGATAATCTAAGTCCACTATCTGCCAATCATTCACTACTGTTAATGGAACAATTTTACTTGTTTACCCCTCAAAATGAATTTTAAAAATTTCCATGGTTATATATTTTACCAGGTTTCCACCTCAAATTCTTGGTTACCTGTTATACAACAACAACTTGCATTTATATAGCACCTTTAACGTAGAAAAATGCCTTAAAGTGCTTCCCAGAGGTTAAATCAAAAGTTGAACGGTGAGCCAAGGAAGGAGATATTAGAAGGGGTGAACAAAAGCTTTGTCAAAAGAGGTGGGCTTTAAAAGGATTCATAAAGGAGGAGCGGGTGGTGGACAGGAGGAGGTGGTTTAGGAAAAGAATTCCAGAGTGTGGGGCCTAAGCAGCTCAAGGCACGGCTGCCAATAATGGGGCAAAGGAAGGGGAGAATCCACACGAGGCCAGAACCAGAGAAGTGGAAAGTTCGGGTGGGGTTGTAATGCTGGAGAATATTACAGAGATAGGGAGGGGTAAGGCCATGAAGGGACTTAAACTCGAGGCGCATAATAAATTTGATGCATTGTTGGACTGGGAGTCTATGTAGGCCAACGTTAACAGGACTGATGAGTGACTAGGATTTGGTGCAAGATAGGATATGGGAAGCAGATTATTGAATGAGCTGAAGTCTACGATAAATGGAGGATGGGAGGCTGCTTAGGAGAGCATTGGAATAGTTGAGTCTCGAGGTGAAAAAGGTGTGGATGAGGGTTTCAGCAGCAGATGGGCTGAGGTAGGGCAGAGGCGTGCGATGTTACAGAGATGTAAGTAGGCAGTCTTTGTGATGGAGTAGGCAGCCTTTGTGATGGAGAGGACATAGAGTTGGAAATTCAGCTTGGAGTTGAGTAGGATGCTGAGATCGCGAATATTCAGGTTCAGTCGGAGACATTGGCTGGGGCGAGGGATTGAATAGGTAAGCAAGGGAAATCCCCCTGACATGGGACAATCAAGGAAAGACATTGGATGACGATGGTACGTTTGACTGTGTCAGAGAGGACGAGGAGAGATAATACGCCATAGTCACAGAGAATGTCATTTGTGACTTTGATTAGGGTCATTTCTGTGCTGTGGCAAGGGTCCAAACCTGATTGCAGAGATCCAGACAGGGAGTTGCAGGAGAGACGGACAAAGATTTGGGAGAAGACTTCAGTAATTTCAAAAATCTTCTAGATGAAAGCAAGATAAATGTAATTAAAACATTAAAAGATTTTGCCTTCTGGCATTCATCTATTATAGTGAAAAGTGTACAAGAAACTGCACAGCAAAGACTTCCTTGTAATACTTTTCCATGAATTCCTTAACTCATTGAATAAAATGCTATCAAGGTAAACTATTCACATAACAGGAATTCACTATCTCCAGCTTTACTGTCTTGGATGTGTTGCTTTAATTTTTGTGTGTACAGAAACAGCGCTGTTCTTTTAAAAATCTTATGCCTCCTATTCCTTTTAAGATTCATAATTTCTCCTGATCAGCGTTAGTTACTTGAATATTAAAGGAGAATACTCACTATACAAGTACTTCATTAGCGCTTGATGTGTTCCATGTGATTTTTATGTTTACGTAATACACTCTTGTTAGGCAGCTGCATTTGTAGATCTCCTCCCCAGAGACATCCATTTCTTGCATTTAAGGGACTCTACTCTGGTTTCTTCAGCCAAAGAGACCCCAGTGGAGAACATCCACTCCTCAGCATTGCTATTCTCTTTGGTTTGCTTTTAGGCAGACTGTAAGTTATAACAACAACAACTTGTATTTATATAGTATCTTTAGCATAATAAAACGTCCCAAAGTGCTTCACAGGAGTATTATAAGACAAAAAAATGACTGAGTTATCATCTATTTTTGTTCTGGTTTACTTTCAAATTCAGACCCTGCTGTGGTTCTAACAAACATGGGCAAAACTCAACAAGCTCTCTATTTAAAAAAAAACAAAAAGGTAAAAAAAAACAGTTCCTAATGGATCTGGAAGCAGATCAAATATGTTGTTAATAATGTGGCCCTCGGGTCTTCCCTTGGCAGAACTCTCAGGGACTTATCTTCTCAACATCTTCATCCAGGAAATAGGCACCTTCTGGGCTGTACAGAGGGTGAGAGGAGTCCTTGATTTTCTAACCAAATATATTAGATGAGTAAAATAAACTAGCCTCTAGGACATATTGAGGGCTAGGTGCTTCATATTTAACTAACAACTTCATCACCTACACTTTTCAGTGGCTTTACTGTTACAAAATTTACAGAAAAAAATAAAACTAATAAACTTCAGACATTTTAAGTTGCAGACAATTAGTTGAGATACTAAATTTTGAGCCTCCAACTTAATACCTGATCGTTGGGGTGTGGATGGGGTAAAATTGCTTTTTGGTGCCATGTTTGATTAAACTTTGCTGTTGAAAATGAAATTATTTTCTTGCAAAAATGTTTCAATGTCAAACACAGTAGGCTTTAAACAACTTCACAAAATATTATCACAGCTGAGTTTATTGCAGCAAGAATATTGAAATGCTATAGAGAGGAGCAATAATAACATAGCATATGGTTTATAAAAGAAATTAAATGACTTTTAGTTGTATAGAATTTCATTTGAGGAAGAAACAAAACTAGCAAAACTACTTGAGGGCTTGACAGGGTAGATGCTGAGAGGCTGTGTCCCTTGGCTGGAGAGTCTAGGACTAGGGAACATAGTCCCAGTGTAAGGAGTTGGCCATTTAGGACTGAGATGAGGAGAAATCTCTTCACTCAGAAGGTTGTAAATCTTTGGAATTCTTTACCCAAGAGGGCTGTGGATGCTCAGTTGATGAGTACAGGAAACTCTTTGGTAGACGGGACCGGCGTGTTGCCGGTTGATTTTAAAATTCCGGATGGCGGAGAGGGTTATCTACCGAGGCTATTTTTAACAAAGAAAAATAAAAAAATCAAGAAATGTGCAGTATACAGTAATTGGGTACTCGCCTACAGAATGTTGTGTTAGAGACTGCCGGCAGCGCGGGAGAGTCAGACTCCTGTTATTGAGGTGTTCCAACTTCTGACAGCGCCAAGAAGCCAAGTAGTGGCAGTTTGTAGAACTACCCCCACTGACTAACTCGGCCACCGCGGGAGACTCGGACTCGGCAACATTGCTGGTTATTGAGGTGTTGTTTTCGGAGTATGAATTTTGCCAGTTAATAGAGAATTCCGGATATTTAGGGGCTGTTTAAATGAGAGTTTCCTGTATATTCAAGACAGATTGATAGATTTTTGGACTCTAAGGAAATCAAGGGACATGGGGATCAGGCAGGAAAGTGGAGTTGAGGTGGAAGATCAGCCATGATCTTATTGAATGGCGGAGCAGGCTCGCAGGGCCGTATGTCCTACTCCTGCTCCTATTTCTTATGTTCTTATGCTGCTGCTTTGTTAGTGACAAATAGCATTGCCTGATATGACACTGAGTGACGCAGACTAGCAAGATTCTAGGTTTGTTCTGTGGTCTGCATTGAGGCAGCTGATCTTGGCTAACTGGCAGAAATTGGTTTGCTACAGTTGACGTCACCTGGGCTAGGGAGGAGAAAAATAATTCAAGGTTCTCATTCATGATTGATATTCAGGATGCCTGCTGGAAGATGCGTGTAGGTAGGTATCCAGTGAGAACAGGCTCGAACTTGGCTGAAATGCCCTTCATAGGCTTGAAGCAGGAAGAATGGCCACTTGGGAGATGTACAGGAGTGCTGCTATTATCTGAGTCAAATATCAATACACTGAATTAAAAATACATCTCCAGGGGATCCAGGTACTTTATTTTGTTTTACTTTTCAAATAAAATGTAGGTCAAAGTTAAAAAGATGAAGTGAGAAGCACTACCTATGGCTTATTGCCACTTCTCTCTGGGATCAATTTGGGATTGGAATTTATTTTCATGTTATAGCAGTTACTTAGGGGAGGGGACTGTATGGACTGCCAATTTTTTTTGGAAAAAAATTTCAGCACTGGATTTACACTAGTTTCTGGAGCGACTCCAGTGCATTTCGGTCTGGATACTGCTGAGGTCAGGACTGAGTTCTGCTAAATTTACAGAACTTGGCCTAAACAGTGGGCTTGCATGGGTATACAAGACAGTAGGACCACTGCATCTCTCTGGCATTCCTTGTTAACTGAAAACAAATGGTGTAGATAGACGTAAGATTCTGTGTTCATTCTGGACTCCGAGATTTACATCTGAGTATAAAACAATGCTTCAATGCCCAAGTCATTTGGAAATAAAACAGTGGCTATAGCAACGAGTTTCTGGCTTTGAAGTACACATGAGTTTGATATGAACATGATACTTTATGATTTACTCCAGGGTTATATCCATATTAAAATTGCTCATGTCAAACTTATACATGGAGGGGAGGGGGTGGTAACATTTCCACAAGACTGACAGCCTTGTATGAGGATTATCGCCTGTGATTCCTGTGCAGAATTGACCATTGCTTGGTGAATGAGTGTTATTGTGTACTTTGCTTGCTCACTTGTGGCACAGAAAGGTTTTTCCATTCTAACTGTGCTCTCAGCAGCCACCAAAGTACATTTGTTAGACATTTGACCTTGTTGCAGTTGCCTTTGGCTATACCCTGTTTTTACGCTGTTGTATACAAAAGATAACGTGTAAAATGTAACCATAGTGCTGATCACCTTTCAATTACAGATAGGTGATTCTGATTATTGTTTTAACCTAAAGGGGTTCTTATAAAATGTAGGTTTCAGCTGATAGAGACTCTCTGTAATGCAATGCTCTTTGCTGTGCTGTACTGTACTGAGTGGAAATACATCGAGTGTGAGCACTGTTGTCATTTCTCTGAGCTAAAAAAAGACAAAAGAAAGACTTGCATTTATATAGCGCCTTTCATGACCTCAGGACGTCCCAAAGCGCTTTACAGACAATGAAGTACTTTTGAAGTGTAGTCACTGTTGTAGTGTGGGAAATGCAGCAGCCAATTTGCGCACAGCAAGCTCCCACAAACAGCAATGTGATAATGACCAGATAATCTGTTTTAATGCTGTTGATTTGTTTTCTACAACTTGGCCCTAGTTTTACTAACGTTTTCTCCTTTTTGGTTCCCTGTGCTTGCTCCATCCTCTGGCTGAGAGTGGACAGCGGAACAGTTCCCAAGCCTCTATTGATGCTTCTATCAGCCTAGTGCTAGGAGGTGGGTAAGAGCAACCAAGTGTGACTCACCCACTTTTTTTTCCCTTCTCTTCCTCCCTTGGAGAAACACCTAGCCCTGATGCCATGCCCAAGATTAGGAACTCATCCCTGGGAAGTGGCAAATGCAAACTGTTCTATTATTGGAGCACATATTATTGGATGTTGCGGTGATTTGAAGGTCAATCATCACAGCCCCAGGATATCGCTGCAGGAGTTCCTCAAGGCAGTGTCCTAGGCCCAACCATCTTCAGCTGCTTCATCAATGACCTTCCCGCCAACATAAGGTCAGAAATGGGGATGTTCGCTGATGACTGCACAGTGTTCAGTGCCATTCACAACTCCTCAGATAATGAAGCAGTCCATGCCCGCATGCACCAAGACCTGGACGGCGTTCAGGCTTGGGTTGATAAGTGGCAGGTAACATTCGCGCCACAGAAGTGCCAGGCAATGACTATCTCCAACAAACGAGAGTCTAACCACTGCCCCTTGACATTCAATGGCATTACCATCGCCGAACCCCCACCATCAACATCCTGGGGGGGTCACCATTGACCAGAAACTTAATTGGACCAACCACATAAATACTGTGGCAACAAAAGCAGGTCAGAGGCTAGGTATTCTGTGGCGAGTGTCTCACCTCCTGACTCCCCAAAGCCTTTCTACCATCTACAAGGAACAAGTCAGGAGTGTGATGGAATACTCTCCACTTGCCTGGATGAGTGCCGCTCCAACAACACTCAAGAAGCTCGACACCATTCAGGACAAAGCAACCCGCTTGATTGACACCCCATGCACCACCTTAACCATTCACTCCCTCCACCACCGGCGTACCGTGGCTGCAGTGTATACCATCTACAAGATGCACTGCAGCAACTCGCCAAGGCTTCTTCAGCAGCACCTCCCAAAACCGCGACCTCTTCCACTTAGAAGGACAAGGGCAGCAGGTGCATGGGAACACCACCACCTCCAAGTTACACACCATCCTGACTTAGAAGTATATCGCCGACCCTTCATCATCACTGGGTCAATATCCTGGAACTCCCTACCTAACAGCATTGTGGGAGTACCTTCACCACATGGACTGCAGCGGTTCAAGAAGGCGGCTCACCACCACCTCGAGGGCAATTAGGGATAGGCAATAAATGCTGGCCTTGCCAGCGACGCCCACATCCCAAGAACGAATTTTAAAAAAATGTTTTTTTACTACATATTGTGCCATTTCCTTAAAATTAGAATAGAAACCCACTACAGTTACTGTGTATAATAATCGGACTTGATTGATGAGGAAAAACATTAACATTTATAATTAACATACAGTTTGGCTCTTCCTTTGCTATTTCAGACTTGCTGCTGTTAGGTTTCTTAGATTGTAGCATTCCATCAAGAGAATCCGCCTTAAACACTGAAAGCACTCGATTAACAGTGATAATGAGTGTCTATGTGCATGTCTAGCATTTGCTTTCACATGCCAACATGAGTTTAGTGCTCTGCTTCATCCTTTTTCAAAACCAACACTGAAGCGCAAAACCAAAAGTTTATGTTCGCTTTCATATTTATCAAAGAACAAAGTGTACTAAAGACTCCTGAATAACAGCCTATGTGCACTGGGTGATTGCTCGTGCGATTGATCGTCCTGCCATTTTACAGGGTATACGTGACAAGTGAGTGCTGGAGCTTGCAGAATGCTGTATAGTGGTGGAAGGGTGGCAATGGGTGGAAGGGTGGCAATTCAACCAAGTAACATTCTAACAGTTTCCATGTGTACAACACAGCATGAATTAAATTGAGTATTTTTCAATCTCCAGTTTTTGAATCTGCGTTTTATCAGCTGCCCCACTGAGTTAATGGGTAAATGCACTCCCTGGTGTTATATTGAGCCATATGGATCAAAAGGTCCCAGGTTTGATCTCCAGTCTGTGCTAAATTAGCTGAGATCATCTGGGGTAGTAGCTTGGATGCTGCAATTAGTCTTGAGCACTTCTGGTCTGGTTAGGGGAAAGAAATCAGCCAGCGCTTCCACTCCTGATTGTTACCAATTACAAGAAGTTGTATTTGTATAGCACCTTTAATGTAATAAATGTCCCAAGACGCTTCACAACAGGAAAGACAAACTAAGCAGTAGAGAATTTCTAAGACACATTCAATAAGATAGTTGTGACATTTTTAAAAGTAGGGGGAGAGTTCCAGAAGATGAGGACCAAGACGGCCGAAAACTGTGCCACCAAATGAGGAATGCTGGCCGGGAGTGGGGGATGAGAATCAAGTTGGTTTGTGTATCTCCCCCCTCCTTCATCTGGTTGAATGCAGACATACGCTGATGCTGTTCAGGCTCACACATAAGGAATTGACACTTGGTCGAAGTTCTAGAAGCATGCCCATGGAATTGTGTACTCGCACAAATAAGTGACTTCAGCAGAGTAGGAGGAGAAAATTGGAGGGAAAAGAATCACCATTTTATTAGACAATGTTTCATGTCCTACAATCTATTTTTGTAATTTTCGATGCTGAATACAATTGAAGTGGGATTTCATGTGGAAGACTGCAATTTTTCACTGTTTTCTACATAAAAGAAAACTTTTTTAGATTTAGTGCAAAAATTCCTGTAATGGAGTTTGAAAGGATTCCATATCTGGCGGAGGGCTTCTTTTTATTGGTACTGATTTACAAATAAATTAGGGTAATCACCAAGTGTTGAAGGTGACGGTAGTTACATGGCAGCAGGTCTGATTACACTGACAGCTTTTTGTTTGAACTTGATACAGGCAGGACCGGCATGACTTGCTATGTTACAATTTTGCTCCAGTCCACCTGCTTTCTTGGTCAACATGGCATCCTGTTTCTTCCCAATTCACGTGGAAAAGTATTCTCGAAACATTTTCTTCAGCGCGGGCAATTAGCCGAATTCCATTTGTCATAGATGTACAGTTAAAACGAGGTTTCTGTGATTAGTGTACCAGGGAGGTGCCTACACCTAGTGTACTGAATGTTTCTACCACTTTACAGAGCAAACCACACTTTCCATCATTTATATAAATCAGGTAGTAAAACTGTTGATTGTACGCAGCAAAAATGTTTTCATGCACTATCTTGACGAAACTGAATCCTATTGTGTATTATTTTTAGTGCCGATGACATTCAGATGAATATGAGTCAGATGCACGCAGTGCTGGCGAAATGTTATGAAGTTACTCACTGATTACTATATATATCCTGTCCGTGTTGAATTAGCCTAACTCAGCAAGGACGGTGGTAGAGACACTAGAATTATCCTCAGTGCCTCTGGATTAGGGAAAGATAAATCAATCAGAGTTCCTGCTCCAGTGACCTTTCCAATCACCCCTGCCTGAAAGTTCACAAGTGCGAACAGGATCAGGCTTGGCTGAGATGTCTCTGTGGTTAAATAGTCTGCTGCCACTCAATATCAAGGTTCACACTTGAATGAGGTTCTGGATTTTGACCATGCAGCAGCAAAGAATTGAGCACAAAAGAACTTGCATTTATATAGTGCCCTTAATGACCTCAGGATGTCCCAAAGAGAAGAGGTGACTAAATTTACTCTTCTGTTAGCAGCAATCCAGCCAGAGCTCTTCGTAGTTTAGTGGACCTCGTTGAATGGTACCAAGACACACAGACCAGAAAGTCAATTTCTGTTTTCTTTATTTGGAGAATTCACACTTTGGAGATAAGACACGCATTTCTTGCCGCGTTAATCTCTGCTTTTTTCAAGTGGCATATGTTAAAGTGAAGTTACATTTAATTGCTAGTAGTGAATTATGCACAGTAATTTAATAGTGGGCTAATGACATCACATAGTGCGGGAATGAAGCCCGAGTTGTTTCTGATCAGTAAAAACCAGAAATTGAGTTGGAGTTCAAGGAATACTCCAGTTATTCTAAAGTTTTTGTCTAAAGGACCCAACTATCTGGAAACTCTCCACAAAATGATTGTTCAGAAAAGACTATTATTTTCCAACCAAGCTTCCCAGATGGCAGGCAGACCCGGTCAGCAGAATTCGCACTATATTTCTTTTCCTTGTTTTTCTTTCAAATCAGTTTTATTTTCCTCTCCTGAAGGTGTAGATTCCCTTGAAGTTTATTTCCATGGGTGTTAAAGCATCCTCCACTACTCTTCCCCAAATGGCCATTCTTCCTGCATGTGTCTTGATGTGTCAACAACTGCGGGGGCATCACCGGCGAGCCTGGTGCTGTCCTCACCCACTGTCACACTTGCATGCACTTTCCAGCATGGGTCACTAAACAGTGGGGGGAAAAAGTGAAAGCCCTGCCCAATTTTCTATTCCCTAACCCAGGGAGGCAAATTCTAGGACCTCTACTAGTTACAACAGTGACTACACTTCAAAAAGTACTTTGTTGGCTGTAAAGCACTTTGAGACACCTGGTGGTCATGAAAGGCGCTATAGAAATGCAAGTCTGGCTGTCTTTCTTTCTTTACTGCCACCCTGGCACAAAACAGGAAACTTATCACACACCGGGGATCAAAACTGGGGCCTTTCAGATCTGTGTAGCTTCGTTGTGCTTCTATTGTACACTATAGAAACATATTAATGTTGGAATTAATATAAAATGTGAGGGCAGTGGTATAATTTGAGCAGCTTTTTAAAGAGCTCATGACTTTCTGTCACTTTACATAGGACCGTGACACTATGGGGGTAATTTTACCCTAGCCCGCCAGGCAGGAAACTGACCCGATTGCGTCGAACGCCGGTTTTACACCCCACCCAAATTTGCTCTCCATTGACTTCAGCGCTTAGGGTGTAAACCTGGCTTTCAACCCAATCCATTCAGTTTCCTGCCAGGTGGGTTATGTTAAAATTGCCCCCTATGTCAGGCTCAGTTTTGAGGCAGTAGTATGGTTAGAGCTATCTCACTTTTTTTTAAAGAGCCTTTGGCTTAGTTACCACTTTTCAGAGGATATTGACATTGTCTGTAGAGCTGATTTCTAGGGCAGTTATCTAGTTGAAGTGATGATATTGCGAACTGTTAAAGAGCCCATAGCTCTCCAGAGGGTGCAAACAATGTTTCACGGCAGCGCATAGTTAGAACTGTCTTGCTGCAGGTTTTTAAAGGGAACTGTTCACGGGCATAAAACTCTTGCAGCTGGATGCAGTACTATGTTTCTTGTGTTGGTTCACCATTTTTCCAACCAATGCATCAATACATTCCATTAGAACAAGGTTCAAACTAGTGTAAGGGCAATTTAAGACTGGTGACAGGAAGTTCTTCACAAAGAGCAATCAACACAGAGAACAGACTTCTGAGTAGGGTGGTGGCAGGGGAAAACAAACTGGACTACTATAGAAGGTCTTTACACTATAGGATGCAGCCAACTGCAGCACGTGCAGGTGCTCTTCCATCAGCTGAACTCTATAGTGTAAACAAGCCGAGTTTCCAGTAACCAGCAATATTGTAGCCTAACTGATATATGGCTCTACAATACTGCCATCTGGATGGATGAGCTAAGATTGGAAAGTGGCCTTTCTCATCTGTATCTATCTTGTGTCCTCCCTGTAATTAATCTTATTACAGTACATAGGGGAAAAAATGTACAGGACCATAAAAGACCATTGTAGCCCATCTGGCTGGTCTCAGACTGTTAAACCAAGTACTTAAAGTGCGATTCAGAGCAATCATTAGTTGATTTTATTTCAATATCAGTGAAGTGTTTCGTGCTGCTGGTTCCCAAAGTGTTCGTCTCACACAGGCAGCAACAACCTAATGCAAACCTGTTAGATTCGTGAAGTTTGGGGTCCAGTAAGATCTTGTATCAATGGCTCTTCCTAGAAGCCCACCTTAGTAAATCCAGCAAGTATACACTGGGTCGCCTCTGGCCGCATGAGTCCTGCATTTCAGGAACCACCGGTGCAAACATGAGCTAAGATGAGAATAGTGGTTTAACATTAATGTAAAAGTAGCTATTGTTGGTGCTAGCCTAGTTCTACTTGTTCCTTCAGTGGCTGCCTTGTACCATTTCTAAACTTGGGAGCATCTGTTTCTTTCTGCCATTGGAGACCTATTCTGTGGCCTTTGTGCAGTGCAAGGTATTACTCAGTGCACATCACAGTGATTGACAGGATAGCCTCTCAACAAAACATGTGAAGTGTTCAAGAGCTGATTGCTTTCAAAATTAAAACCACATGTATCATTCTAATATACACATTAGAGAGCATTGCATTTTAACAACATTTCTGTTCATCTGTCACAATTATGAACAATTACAGTGGTTTCACATTACCACAGCAGGGAATAACAAATTTGCCTCGTGCCAGTCTAAAGTGAGGCCTTTGTGATTGTCAGGTCTTGATAATACAGAGACCTTTTTTAAGCACTTTGTCAGGAGAAGAGGTGGCCTTTGCATATCTGCTAAAATAGGGAGGGACTGGATTCTGTCGCATTTGTTGGCATTAAAAATGAATTACGGCTTTATTTTGAAAAGCCCTTAAAATTAAAGTGCTCTTAAATTCAAAGCTTTTGTATTAAGTACATGGGTACAGTGTAACATATTGCATCGTATGGGTGCAGTATAACATTGTGATGGGGTCCTACATTATAACAGTGACTGCACTTTAAAAAAAGTACTTCATTGGCTGTAAAGCACTTTTGGACTTCCTGAGGTCTTGAAAAGTGCTATATAAATGCAAGACTTTCTTTTTAGTTCCCACTGAGGGTTTTAAATAACTCAATATTGGGGAAACGGCATTGATACACGGGGAATCTAGGCTCTCAATTCATTAGTGATGAATACACGTGTGTTCTTATAGACATTTAATGAGTGTTCTAAGTGCCATAGCATGAGTGTTCTAAGTGCCTTCTCAAGGGCAACTAGGGATGGGCAATAAATGCCAGCCTTGCCAGCGACGCCCACATCCCATGAACGAATAAAAAAAAGCATCTATATTACCATCGAACAGCTCGTTTTCTCGATGCTAAATTTGACATTGATTGTGTTTGAGGATGGGAGTAGTCAGGGAATCTTGCAGTTCTCTGAATCTGCACCCTGCCGTGGTTGTTTATTTTATTTCAGATACGGCTGAAGGCTCTGTGTGAGCAAGTGTTGGCAGAACATACTTGGCACTGTCAGCATTTTATTTCCCTAAAGCAAAAAATACATTTTTTTAGATTGTGCTATTGTACCATTGATTTATCCGACTGAAAATATCTTGTGTAAATCCATATAGTGTGTATCACCCTTTAGGCATACAAGATTCAAATGTTTATAATAATCACAATAGTCTATAATAATCTCCACCATCAAAAACTATTGTAAGGTATTTCTGGCCTCTGGGGGTGCCCAGCTGTAGGATACACAATTACATCACAGATGACCCAAACTAGTAGTTAATATAGGGAGAAAGATGGATTATGCAAGGTGCAGCCTCAAAAGGAAAGAGAAATCCATTCAAGCACAGTGGAGATAGAATCACATTAACAGTGACAGATGTGTTTACTGAGGAAAAATAGGTTAATCCCCTCCACAGCTGGTTGCAGCCCAGGATAACTCTGCCCAGTTCCACAGAAACCTATCTCGAGTCAAAAACGACAACACTGAGACAAACCAAACATTGGTTTCAGTGTGATATTTTCTTGTGGCATTATGATACCAATAAATGATATAGTGTAGGGGAAGTTTTACAAGGTTGCGCGCCCAGTTCAGATCCTCGCACATCTTGAGCGCAAATCAAGGTATGAGGCGCAGGGTTGAGCACCCAAGTTTTGTAACCCGTCTGATGTTCTGTCCATTAAAATGAATGGACAGGGAAATCAAGTGGACTGCCAAACTGCAAGGGTAAGAGACTGGACATGGCTTCTAGACAATCAGGAAGTTCTTCTGACAAGGAATGATCAATACATGGAATGGACTTCTGGATCCAGTAGTAGAGGCAAAAATCCTGGAATCTTTTAAGAACCAATGGGGTGACTGTAGAATGGATGAACTAAGATGGGCTGAAAGGCCTTTCCTGTCCATAATTGTCTTGTAAACCTCCACACCCCTATTCTGATGTGCAATCCCAGTGCACAAAGCCATACACCTGGCAGTGAAAACTTCTAAGTTACCGCATGTATGCTTAGTGGGAACGCTGCAGTGCATGCCCTTTCCACTCACCTGTGGTGTGAATTGGGGCCAGGGTTCCCTTCAACTGAAGAGAATGATCAATGAAAAGATTCCAAACAGCAAACTTGGATGGATACCAGCAAGTGGTTTAAAAACGAGGAAGCGCAAAAAAGATGTGGTCTAAAGTTCTGAGAAGTAGCTTTAACCACAGTCTTATTTTGCATACCAATTTTGGTTTAAAATCAAGCCAGTAGCTGCAAAGCTTTGCAGTCCCATGTCAACAAACTGGAGTAAGTCAACTCTCTTGCATTCCTCATTCAAAACTGCAGAGTTTAAGTCCATTTGAGTGTCACTTTGTGCTCCAGATTGTTGCAGATTAACTGACCACATCACATCCTTGTGGCATGGTGACAGCTGCTTGTTCAGGAGGAGTCTAGCTTATTTAACTGAAGTGTCAATACATGTAGTCATAATCTTTCCTGCTTTTCAGGTCAATGCTCTTTTACCTCCCTCTTTCTCAGAACCTCAAAACTGTAGATCTCCTTATGTCACTCAGTCTTTCTTCTCTTACTATTGTTAAGGCTTTTAAACACTTCATGTCACCTAATCACTAAGTGCTGCTTTATCTCATCTAGTTTATACTTTTCAAACTTGGTGGTGCCTTGAATTTATAGGCTTAAGAACCAATGGTTTAAAGTTTAATTAATCCACTGTCAAAGCGCGATGAAGAAAATGCCATCTCCAGACAAAGTTTTGAATGAAGGAAGACTTGAAAAATTGGGGCGTTTATTAGTAAAACAACATGGATTACGGAACAATAGGATAGAAGTATTTAACATTACAAAAGGATGGGACAGATACAGATATAATGGGGTAGATATGAGCAGACTGCTTCCAGTAGTTTAATAGCAAAATACTGCGGATGCTGGAAATCTGAAATAACAACAGAAAATGCTGGAAATACTCAGCAGGCCAGGCAGCATCCGTGGAGAGAGAAACAGAGTTAACGTTTCAGGTCTGGGACCCTTCATCAGAACTGGAAAAAGCTGGAAATGTAACATATTAAGCAGGTGCAGAGACAGGGGGGGTGTGGTGTTAGGGGAGGAAGGAATTGAAAGAACATACTGTGAAAATGTTGCAAATGGGAATGGCAAAATCATACTGCATGAAAAATGGGGGCAGGGATTATTATCTGAAATTGTTGAACTCGATATTGAGTCCGGAGGCTGGTGGGGTGAAAGGTGAGGACGAGGGGAACCCTATCGTGGTTCTGAGAGGGAGGGGAAGGGATGAGAGCAGAAGTGCAGGAAATAGAACGGACACGGTCAAGGGCTGTGTCAACCACAGTAGAGGGGAATCCTCGGTTGAGGAAAAAGGAAGACATGTCGGAAGCACTGGTATGGAAGGTGGCATCGTCAGAACAGACGCGGCGGAGACGGAGAAACTGGGAGAATGGAATAGAGCCCTTACAGGAAGCGGGGTGGGAGGAAGTGTAGTCCAGGTAGCTGTGGGAGTCGGTGGGCTTGTAGTGGATGTTTGTCGAAAGCCGATCGCCAGAAATGGAGACGGAGAAGTTAAGGAAGGGAAGGGAAGAGTCGGAGATGGACCATGTGAAGGTGAGGGAAGGGTGGAAATTGGAAGTAAAGTGAATGAACTTATCTAGTTCAGGGTGAGAGCAGGAAACGGCACCAATACAGTCATCAATGTACCGGAAAAAGAGGTGAGGGAGGGGACCTGAGTAGAACTGGAACAAAGAGTGTTCCACATATCCCATGAACAGGCAGGCATAGCTAGGGCCCATGTGGGTTCCCATAGCAACACCTTTAATTTGGAGGAAGTGAGTGGAGTCAAAGGAGAAGTTGTTCAATGTGAGAACAATTTCAGCCAGGCGGAGGAGGGTGGTGGTGGATGGGGACTGGTTGGGCCTCTGTTCAAGGAAGAAACAGAGCGCCCTAAGGCCGTCCTGGTGGCGGATGGAGGTGTCGAGGGATTAGACGTCCATAGTGAAAAGGAGACGGTTGGGGCCAGGAAACTGGAAACTGTTAAAGTGACTGAGGGCGTCGCAAGAGTCGCGAATGTAGGTGGGAAGAGACTGGACAAAAAGATAGTCGAGATAGGAAGTTCCGTGGGGCAAGAACAGGCTGAAACGATGGGTCTACCAGGGCAGTCCTGTTTGTGGATCTTGGGAAGTAGGTAGAAGCGGGTTGTGTGGGGTTGGGGGACTATGAGGTTGGCGGCCATGGAGGGAAGATCTCCGTTCTATTTCCCGCACTTCTGCTCTCACCCCTTCCCCTCCCTCCCAGAACCATGATAGGGTTCCCCTTGTCCTCACCTTTCACCCCACCAGCCTCCACATTCAACGGATCATCCTCCGCCATTTCTGCCACCTCCAACGTGATCCCACCACCAAACACATCTTCCCGTCACCTCCCCTTTCAGCATTCCGAAGGGACCGCTCCCTCCACGACACCCTGGTCCACTCCTCAATCACTCCCAACAGCCTTTCTCCTTCACCAGGAACCTTCCCGTGCAAGCGCAGGAGATGCAACACATGCCCTTTTACCTCCTCCCTTCCCACTGTCCAGGGCCCCAAACACCCCTTCCAGGTGAATCACCGATTTACTTGTACTTCTTGCAATTTCATATACTGTATTCGCTGCTCACGATGCGGTCTCCTCTACATTGGGGAGACCAAACGCAGATTGGGCGACCGCTTTGCGGAACACCTCCATTCGGTCCGTAAGGGTGACCCTGAGCTTCCTGTCACTTTAATTCTCCGTTTCACTCCCACTCTGATCTCTCTGTCCTCGGCCTATTACATTGTTCCAATGAAGCTCAACGTAAGCTCGAGGAACAGCACCTCATCTTTTGATTAGGCACTTTACAGCCTTCCGGACTCAACATTGAGTTCAACAATTTCAGATAATAATCCCTGCCCCCGTTTTTTATGCAGTATGATTTTGCCATTCCCATTTGCAACATTTTCATAGTACAGGAAACTTTGTGCTATCCGGCACCCACGGGACCGAGCTGCTGCCGTTGCCTAAAAAGTGCCGTACTCTCCAGAGTTAATGTTGAGAGATACGGAGATTCTTATCTCCGTATTTGACAACAAACACTGTTGCTTAGCAACAGCTTCTAAACACTCGGGTGTGGCCCTAAAGCTCTGTAGCTGAAGCTGTTGCTATAGCTACAGACCTTGCACAACTTGACTGTTCAAACAAAGCAAAAAAAACAAACAAAAAGAATAAAAAACGGCTGCTGATTTTTGCCGGTGGCTCCAGATTGCCGGATAGCTCACCTCCGGATAGCACAAAGTTTCCTGTATGTTCTTTCAATTCTTTTCTCCCCATCTAACCCCCTCCCCCCTGTCTCTGCACCTGCTTAATATCTGTTACATTTCCAGCTTTTTCCAGTGATGATGAAGGGTCCCAGACCTGAAACGTTAACATCTCCACGGATGCTGCCTGGCCTGATGAGTATTTCCAGCATTTTCTGTTGTTATTTTGCTTCCAGTAGTTGATGGGTCTAGAATGAGGCGTCATAAATACAAGGTATAATGTGAGAAATTTAGAACAGAGAACAAGAGAAACATCTTATACAAAAGCAAAATACTGCGGATGCTGGAAATCTGAAATAAAAACAGAAAATGCTGGAAGCACTCCGCAGGTCAGGCAGCATCTGTGGAGGGAGAAACAGAGTTAACGTTTCTGGTTGATGACTTTTGAGAGAAGCATCTTGTTGTGAGGCTGTTGAATTCACTTCCAGGGTTAGTGGTTCAGGCAGAAACTGTGTCAACATTCTAGATTAGATTGGTTCGGGAATGAAGGAATATGGGAACAGGGAAGGTAAATGTGATTAGGACTATTTTCTCTCATGGAGGGTATATGCCGACATGAACTGATTGGGCCAAAATGGCCTGTTTCCATGTTGTAACATCTGTGTATCTCTCTCTATATAAAGCCAGCGTGAAAGCTTTGCTATTTCACTGGCTTAGAAGCTTCACGACAGCCCTAATTGCATTGTCATTGTGCACAAAGAGTTGACAGTGTTTCAAAAGCCGAAAGCTTAGTACACAGGCAGAACAGGGGGCAAAATAAAATATTTAAATAACTTGAAATGTTGTCAAATACTTGGATATGTATGGTTTGCAAAATTGTTGATAGATTCAAGCAGTGTTCCGATGTACCGTATTTTGAGTACTAACATGCACTACCACAGTAGGACATGAGCTTGTTTCTCCTATTCTCAACACACTTGAGTTTCCAGTCTTTGCTGTGCATCAGGGGAAATGCAAGCTGGAAGTCTGGCATTTCCCTACAGGGAAAGAGGAGCCGTCAAAGGGCGAGCAATCCTGTAGCCTCCTTGGGTAACCCCCAGTAGCCAAGTAAAGAATGACATTCCAGAGGCTTGAAAATAGTTCACCTGTCTGCCCTTAACACCAGGGAATGTAGACCCATCGTGAGGGGGAAAATATTTTAATGTTAGAAATGAAAAAAATGCAAGTTTAGGTCTCAAGTGTTTAATTATAGGAACTAAAAATAAGTTGTGGGGCAGATATCTGCTCTTTGTTACTTGTGGTAAAATTGTAAATGTGTTTATAATGAGCACATTTCCCTATTTCCTACAAATAGTGAACATAGGAAATCTCTCTTCCCACCACTGCCCCCCCCCCCTTCAATTCTTTGTACATGTTATAAAAAGCCACTTTATTTTAAAACCTGGCTGGAGTATGGGTAGCAGTCAGCTGACCATCAGCAGGCTGCTTGATCAGGGGAGCATCACAGTTAAGCCCAATACAGCCCTCACTTGATTTCGACAACAACAACAATCTGTATTTATATAACGCCTTTAACGTAGTAAAATGTCCCCAGGGCGCTTCACAGGAGTGTTACAAAACAAAATTTGACACCGAGCCACATAAGGAGAAATTAGGGCAAAAGACTAAAGGATTGATCGAAGAGGTAGGTTTTACTGTGCATCTTAAAGGAGGAAAGAAAGGTTGAGAGACGGAGAGGTTTAGGGAGGGAATTCCAGAGTTTAGGTCAGAGGCAGCAGAAGGCACGGCCACCAATGGTTGAGCGATTAAAATCAGAGATGCTCAAGAGGCCAGAATTAGAGGAGCGCAGATATCTCGGTGGGGGGTGGGGGGTGGGGGCGGGGTTGTGGGGCTGGAGGAGATTAGAGATGGGGAGGGGCGAGGCCATGGAGGGATTTGAAAACAAGGATGAGAATTTTAAAATCAAGGTGTTGCTTAACCGGGAGCTAATGTAGATCAGCAAGCACAAGGATGAACGGGATTTGGTACGAGTTAGGTCACGGGCAGCCGAGTTTGGAATGACCTCAAGTTTACGTAAGATAGAATGTGGGAGTGCATTGGAATAGTCCAGTCTAGAGGTAACAAAGGCATGGATAAGGGTTTCAGCAGCAGATGAGCTGAGGCAGGGGCAGAGACGGGTGATGTTACAGAGGTGGAAATAGGCGGTCTTAGTTATGGCGCTGATATGTTGTCAGAAGCTCATTTCAGGGTCAGATATTTCTGCACATAAATTTTACACATGTAACCTTCTGGTAAGGGTCCTTGGACAGCAGTCAGGGTCCATTTTAGTGCCTTAATACTATGGTGACACAGATCTCCTCGCTCAAACTGGACATCATACCTGAGACCTTCCTGCTTTGTTTGGCTATGCTCAGTGCTGGGTTTACTTCCTGAGCCACCAGGGAATTGCTTGGAGCACCTTTGTTCATGTTTGAAAGTGTATTTAACCCCAGTGCCGTAGCCAAAAGTATTTTCATAGCAGTAATTGTGATAACATAAAGTCTGGAACTGTTGCTCCCCCCCACCACTGCTGTACATCTGTCATATCCTGGCATTTACTAGCAGTATTACCACACTTTACCAGCTGCCATTTGGTTTTGAAACAACTTTACTTTCCGCACAATGACAAATTTTGGAGAGAATAATTTATTTGTCGTACTGTAGTATGTTCAGATTGAGTTACTGTGCTGATGATGTGATATTTGGCTGATCTGGTTGTAGAAATGTATCAGAAATGCCTTGCCTTGCGCAAGTCATTTAATTGACTGTGTTCTTTATACGGCTTTCTTAGCCACCTCAGTTATTTTGTAATGTTTTGTAATTGTAACGTGAAAGGATGATATCATAGGTCCATCAATGTCATGCTGGTTGTTTTATCCAATAAACTTAATGTTAAATATTTTGCTGCTGGAATCTCTGGGGTAAAGATCTTGCTGGAGCAAATAGAACAGATTTATATTCACAGACTGATTCTACCTCTGCACTGTTGTAGGTCATGGTTGTTTCACACCGAGCACCGTTAGCAGTTCTGAAAACTGTTTACCCATTAATCTCTCTCTCCAACTGGCAGCATTCCCATTAAATTCACTTAGTATGTTTTTTTTTGCCCCCTTTAGTTTCTTTTATCTTATTTCTTTAGCTATACTGTTCAAACAGGATATTTTGTCGCGACAAGTGGGATTCGGCTACTCTTCGTAAATTGAAGAGTCCTAATTAATACACAATTGGGATTAGAAGTTTAATTTGTTTTTTTATCGCTGACTGGCTTTTCATTATTTTGTTGTAAACCACGGCAGATGAATTCAACTGAAGCACACTGGGAATTGAGACTGAAACCTGCTATCGTCTGGTTTTGAGGCGGGTACTATTCTGCGTATGGTATAGCGCTGGCGGAGAGTGGGTGGTTTCTAGAAAAGTAAGTTCAGTGATGTTCAGCTTCATAACCCAGAGGGTAAGAGGCCTGAATGGGCTATCCGGTTCAAGTCTTCCAAAGATAGTTTTTGTGTACAAGGGGCCAGTAATTCCGGTCCCCGTCCGTACTCACGCGTGGGCCCGTTGGAAGTGCCGGATTTCAGCATGCACAGCGCATGCGCGGGAAACCGGCATTTCCTCCAAGGGGTTCAGAGGTCCAACACGTGCGCGCAGGACTCTGCGCGCACGCGTTGAACTTCCTTCTTTTTGACAGGTTTGCCCATGTGTAAGGGCCTGAACTTTTTAGAAATGTAAAAAGGAGACGTAAGGACTTGATTCTTTAAGGTAAGTGGTCTATTATTTAAAATTATAACATTTTTTCCACAGCTTTATTGTTTTTAAGGACTTTACAGTAAGGTAAGTTTATTTTTAGACCCGATTTCTTAAAAAAATATTTTTTTCAAAAATTTGATTAATTGTTTAAAATAGTTTTTTTTAAAGTTATTTATAGTTCATTTAATTAGTGGGATGTTTTCTAAAATTTTATTTAAAGTTAAATTTTGGGCGCCCGTAGTTTTCATGAGTTTGACAGTTCTTACTATCAAACTCATGAATGAAGTTACCCCTCCCCTGATTGGCTGCCCAGTGCTCACCTGATCCCAGCCGGCACATCGCACTAACTACGCCGCTGGATCAGGCAAGCACATCGCGCCGACAGCTGAACCGGGCCAGTGACAGGAATTCCAAGCAGGCCCAGGCTTCAGCTGTCGGCGCGCCGGGTAAGTGCACATCGGGGGCTTGCAAGCGCGGCAAGCCCCCGATCCTAATTTCTGGGCCATTATGTATTGCTGACTCATTTAATTTGCTACAATTTTTCTCCATTTAATTTTTTTCTGCTTGTTTGGGGCCTCTCTCGCACCTATATACTCTCACATCCAAAAATGGAGAAGAGTGACTTGCTTCTAGCCAAGCCTTTCTGTGTCATTCTTTAACAAGATGCTGGGACATACAAATGTGAGAAGTCACACAACACCAGGTTATAGTCCAACAGCTTTATTTGAAATCACAAGCTTTTGGAGCACTGCGCTCCGAAAGCTTGTGATTTCAAATAAAGCTGTTGGACTATAACCTGGTGTTGTGTGACTTCTCACATTCGTCCACCCGAGTCCAACACCGGCATCTCCACATCATGGGACATACAAGAGAGTAGCTTAGGACTTGACTGACCATTTTCTCTCCCTGTGGCAAAAGTTCCCAGTTTCTCACTAGGAAGTGCGACCTGTGATTTATCACTCCATTGTGTAGCTTTTTGGTATACATACCCACTGCACCAGCAGCCTTCACCTTTAGGTTTTAACCAAAATGAGTCAATTCGAGAAGGATCTTGTGAGATTTTTAAACTTACATTGCTTAATCTTAACATGATCAGAAGACTCACCAAATGGCACCTTGGATCATTTTTCCTTTACTTTTTTAAATTCATTCCTGGGATGTGGGCGTCGCTGGCAAGGCCAGCATTTATTGCCATCCCTAATTGTCCTCGAGAAGGTGGTGGTGAGCCGCCACCTTGAACCGCTGCAGTCCTTGTGGTGAAGGTACTCCGATAGTGCTGTTAGGAAGGGAGTTCCAGGATTTTGACCCATCAGTTATAGTTCTCTTGTGATGTGCATTAAAAAGAAAGATTTGCATTTATATGACGCCTTTCACAATCTCTGGATGTCCCAAGGCCCTTTACAGCCAATGAAGTGTAGTCACTGTTGTTATGTAGGAAATGGGGCAGCCAATTTGCGCACAGCAAGAGCCCACAAACAGCAATGTGATAATGACCAGATAATTTTTTTTTACCGTTTATGGATATTATAACAAAATGGCACCAGAAGTGGGAGGATACTGGACAAGATATTAGGTTAGAGTGTTGGATTTCTGAATACTCAAACTTATTTACTCCATAGTTGCTCTGAGTTTTGTAAAAGCAGCTCACTTTATCCTTTTGAAATGATTGGGGACCTGAAATTGACAGCAGCATGCTCTGGAATACATTATGCCTATGCACTCAGTAATTACACCATCAAATGTTATTTAATCGTGATTGCTTTTTATGTTCTGGGATGTTTTATGCTGGAACACGGGTCATCCAGTGAATTAAAACTCTATTGCACTCGCGCTTTAATCGGCTCTCTGGCTACTACTTAAGGGGTCGCCCAATTAAAATGGAGTTGAGGAGGAATTTCTTCTCTGAGGGTCGTGAATCTTTGGAATTCTCTACCCGAGAGAGCTGTGGAGGCTGCGTCATTGAATATATTTAAGGTGGAGATGGACAGATTTTTCAACGATAAGGGAGTCGAGGGTTATGGGGAGTGGGCAGGGAAGTGGAGTTAAGACCAAGACCAGATCTGCCATGATCTTATTGAATGGCGGAGCAGGCTCAAGGGGCCAAATGGCCGACTCCTGCTCCTATTTCTTATGTTCTTAAGTACTTCAGGATGAAACCCATAAAATTAGAATAGAATATCTGCACATAGATCTCCTTCCTTGTCTCAGTGGTTAAATGTACTACATGTCATTGCACTGATCTAAACAGACCATGAAGGTTTTTGTTTCACTCCCTAATCTGTGTTGGGTGAACCAATCTCAGTCAATGAAGGGAGAAAGTTTAGCTCGGATTCCTGCCCCTGATTGCCATCCATTAACCCTGCTGGAAAGTCGATATGTGTGGATTCAAGATTGGACCAGTTGTGATGCTCCCCTGGTTTGATGGCACACATTATCAAAGCTCATGAATTAAGGTTGGTTATTTGGTGAGGTGCTGCAGCTGCATGTTTTCAATAGAGGAAGGGTAAGGCAAGAAAATTGAATAGAATTTTTTTTTAAATCCGTATTTCACCCTCTTACGCCCAGCCTCGTGTTGAGATGACAGGCAAGTGAACTTTGTTCTGGCATTTGACACTACCGTTTTTAACCATCCCCTCAGAGATATGAGCCAAGCGTGATTTGCCCTCTGAATTTCACTTCCTCTTTGTGAAGAAGGGCCACATTCGGTGCTTCCTCTTGATGGCAACAGGTTAGATTGAGAGCTCATCCTATGGAAAAATTGTGGATGCAAACCAAAGTCCATTGACTGGCACATAGGCCCACCAATACACAGTACCACCAGGTAGCCCCACAGAACAGGTGCAGAATCCGAAAGGCAGATAGTAAAACAGTGCCCAAAAGGTGTAAGAATCTCAGTAAACAGACACAGCTGGAAGAATGAAAAGAGGAAGGAACTTTCTGCATTTACTTTATTGCGGAAACACTGGGGCGAAATTCCTCTCGTTGATAATTTTTACGGAGAAATCAGTACGTGTACAAAATTGGATCATCGACACAAGGAATTTCACTTCTACTGTTAGTTGCCTCCAACTACATGCAATCAGAAAAATAGGAACTTTAATGGAGTTTATGGCTTTACCAATGAGATTTGGAAATGGAGAGTGAGAGATTTTTTCCCAGTGATGACAATCTCTGGAAATGTCCATGAGAGAAAAATGTCCTGTTTCCTCTAAGGGAAAATATGCATAGGCTACAGAGCCCAATTGAGTGTAGTGGTCACATGATATCGCTGAAATGCATTATGAAGATGACATTCTGGGTAACAAAGAAACTGTTTCCAGTGGCAGAAGGGTCGGTAACCAAAGGTCACAGATTTAAAGTCATTGATAAAAGAATCAGTGGTGACATGAGGGAAAAAAGATTTACGTAGCGAATTGTTATGATCTGGAATGCACTGCCTTGAAGAGTGGTGGAAGCAGATTCAATATTAACTTTCAAAAGGGAATTGGATAAATATTTGAAGTGGAAAAAATTGCAGGGCTGTGGGGAAAGAGCAGGGGAGTGGGACTAATTGGACAGCTCTTTCAAAAGAGCCGAATGGCCTCCTTCTGTGCTGCATCATTCTATGATTCTAAGAAAGAAAGACAAACTTGCATTTATATAGCTCCTTTCACGACCTCAGGACGTCCCAAAGTGCTTTGCAGCCAATAAAGTACTTTTGAAGTATAGTCACTGTTGTAATGTAGGAAACACGACAGCCAATTTGCGCACAGCAAGCTCCCACAACAGCAATATGATTATGACCAGATAATCTGTTTTAGTGTTGTTGGTTGAGGGATAAATATTGGCCCAGGACACCGGGGAGAACTCCCCTGCTCTTCTTCGAAATAGTGTCATGGGATCTTCTACGTCCACTTGAGAGAGCAGGCGGTTTATCGTCTCATCTGAAAGACAGCACCTCTGACAATACAGCACTCCCTCAGTACTGCACTGGAGTGTCAGTCTACATTTTTATGCTCAAGTCTCTGGAGTGGGACTTGAACCTACAACCTTCTGACTCAGTGGCGAGAGTGCTACCAACTGTGAGCCATGGCTGACACGGCCGAAAGCTCGCTGCCTATCTTATTGAAAGGACCTTGTTATGTAGAATTAGTTTTTCCAGTTTTAGTGGGCAAGAATCCATAGCACAAGTTGGCAGCCTCACTCTGATACCATTGGAAGATTTCCTCTATGCAATCATAAACCTGTTTATAAAGAACAGTTATAATTTTGCTACATGCAGAGTATAGAGGAAATCTTCCCCATAAGGGTAAATGATGTGGCAAATGGAAAAAATATCACCATGTTGTGGTGCAGTAATTGTTCTTCTGAGTTTGGAGTTGAAGTGCATTGCTGAGTAGGTTTGGCCAATGCTGTACCTTACTTGAAAGGTGTTGGTGCTGGGTGCCACGTGTACAAAAGTGTTCCATTACTCAACAGTAATCATCGTGATGGGGGCAAAAACATCACAAAAGAAAAAAATATTGACATAAAAGCAGCTTGTTTTGCTTTAGTTATGTTACTTAAAAGACTCGCATGCCCTATTTTGGACTTAATAATACAGTAGGTCTGAGTGTTGATTTGGTTGCCATTTCATATGTCGGAGAATCCAAAATGTTGTTTTTTCACATCGTGAATTAATACTTCATGGCCATTGGTGCAGGTCAATGTTACAGAATTAATTTTATAAGTCACCTTCAAAGTTTCATCCAGATACTGAACTATAGGAATAATAGAGCATTTCAGCCATGACACAGAATGAGGTGCGAAAGACAGCCATAGCTCACTACTTCCCGTGGAGCTCATGAGTTATGGGCTGTTCAAGCTTTAGAAGGAATTGCTGTAACTCACCGTCACAGGTGAGGTTCCCTTTGTTTAAAACATATGGAAAATACCCTAGAGGATGTTGTGGGGGATTTGCAAAACAGTACAGCTTTGGTGTTTAGGATTGTAGCATTTCGGTCTTGCCCACCTAAAGACCTGTATCATACCTTTATGCTAATTTCAGGAAATGAAAAGAACGTTCTGCCCAGAACAATGCAATGTTGCTTTTGGAACATTAGTCTGAAAGATTTGTTACTCACAGTTTACAAAGGATACATTGAAGACAGAATCCAGGAAATGCTGCAGGATAGCTTGGGGCAGATGCAAAATGCAGATAGGTGTATATTTCTCATGCAAATTTCTTCTTCATCTGCTTTAGAGTAAAATATGTGAAGGTTTTCAATATTTTATAAAACTTTTTATTTAAATGTGGCTATTTAACTTTCGTTTTGCAAAAGGATTCCATTTGCACACTGGTGTGAAATACTGTGTAATAACAAGCTGTCGGTAATGGTTAATGAAGTTATAATGAACAAGAAGTCTGCCTGTATCTGTGGGGGTAACCACATTGTGATAATGTTGGGACATAGCGAGGATGAGCCTGTTTACAAAGAATTGACTTATGGATAAATGCACCACCCATGTGTGGTACTGAGACGTACAAATAAAAGTAAGGTCACTTGTTCAAATCAAGAACTGGACACGACAATTAGCCTCAACGTCCCTGATGATATCCGTTAACTCAGTACTGACCAAGGATCAAACCTCGGCAGGGAAAGTGAAAATCAGCCACGGTTCTTCATCACTATCCAGGGACCCCTGCTGGAAAGTGCACATTTGTAGGCACAGGGTAAGGACTGGATCAGCCTCGGATGTGATGCCCCACAGTTGAATAGTCTGTTGACATTCACTGTCTGGACTCATAACTGAAGAATGGCTACTTGGATGAGATAAAAACAGAAAATGCTGGAAATGCTCAGCAGGTTCGATTTCCCAGTGTCCTATTATAAACCCGAAAGACACTACACATTTCCAGTAGAACTTCCATTTTAGTTTACTGCAAAACAGCTCACGCACATACCTTGGAAGTTGCATTAAAATGGTACTTTGTAGTGGACAGAGAAATAAAGTTAACGTTTCAGGTCGATGACCTTTCGTCTGACCTGAAACGTTAACTCTGTTTCTCTCTCCACAGATGCTGCCTGACCACCTGAGTATTTCCAGCATTTTCTGTTTTTATTTCAGATTTCCAGCATCTGCAGTATTTTGCTTTTGTACTTGGGGTGAGATGCTGGATGGCTGCTGACATCTGTGGAATTTTATCTTACCATTAGTCAGTGCTTTCAGGAGAACGGGAGAAAACCAGAGGAAAAAACAAAATAAAATGATCACTACTAGCATGGAAAAGAATGCTAACGTGCCGACAGCTTCTTGCTTATTGTTGACATCAGATTCTGGGCCTACTAACAATGCTATATGAATCTAAGAGGAAATTTTCCAATGGGTGATCTTTTTGTGTGAGCACTTAAGGCAATCCTGCCAGCATTATTTAAAGGCAGGCATTAACCCGACCATGTTTGACATTGAAAGCACAGTGCAGGTTAAAATGGCAGCTGCTGTTAAATGGAATGACTGTTGATAACTGCAGCACCAAGCAACAGTTAAGTCAATTGCAGTGATCTAATGGGTATGTAGTACCTAGGCATTATTCGATATAGTACTCTAGCAGTGAAGATCGTGACTTTTTGAAATACTGTCAAGTTTACTGGTCAGGACAGTGCTAATTTTCAGGTCTCCTTTGTTCCTCTTGTTCATTGCTCGATTTCCCAGTGTCCTATAATAAACCCGAAAGATGCGACACATTTCCAGTAGAACTTCCATTTTAGTTTACTGCAAAACAGCTCGCGCACATACCTTGGAAGTTGCATTAAAATGGTACTTTGTAGTTTGCAATATCACCATAGTTGTGTTTCAAAACCATTTCCTACAACCAAGAATAAAAAGATTCAATGAGTCTGATTAATTATTAGTAAACATGTTTTTGGATTATTCATCAGTAGGAGTGAAAATAAATAAAGGTGAGTGACATGCCTCCTCCCCTCCCTGCAGCTCACTCGCCATCATCTGTTTATACAGTCTGTGGATGTGCTATTGTAATCAATTGCTAATTGGATCCATTGATGCAACTCAGCTGCTCGATGCCCTGTAGCCTCCTGCCGTTCCCCTGTGTAACAATTGACATTTAAAAAAAAAGAAAATTTGTACTTTTCAAAGCCCAGAAAACTACAATTCAACAAATTGTTAATGGCCGAGAAAACACATAGGTCTGTCTGTAGCCATACCATGTGTCCTATGGCAGTGAAAGATTTGACAATCTGATATTTTTTTTTGCTAAGCTTCATTGCCTCTGCTGTTCAGGAGAAGCTTGTACTGTGGTAATCCCAATTGAATGAGAACTGCATATGGTTTTCACTAACCCTTGACGTCAACCAGTAAGTGCATCAGATGGTATTGGATTTCAACTTCACCATTATAGAATAGGGCAAACAGTTCAGGAGAAGTGAGTTTTAAAAATGATTTGCTTCTCTGCAGTCTCCCCATCCCCAGTAATTTGAATGTTTCCCCACTTTAGGTTTGCTTGAACCATTACTCTATGAGGGGACAGGAAAGTGACCTGTACCCAGATCTCTCCCATCACTCACCCTCTCGGCAGTAGCTTTGCCTCTCCCTGGCACTTGCCCTTAGATAATCTAACTGAAATTGGGAGTTTGAGACAGGAAGAGATTTTGCTTGCAGTGGCATCAGAGCACATTAATCACCGTTCACATGCTGCTTTTTGATTTGGAACAGTAGGCAACGGCGAACAAATTTGAGAGTGTTAAGGCTGTGCAACATTTCTATATTGCAAAATGGAACTTTTTGTGGCTGGTTAACAATATCAAACACAATTTGAGAAGTTCAGGCCTGTTGTGATCTTTACAATAGGAAGAAAATCTTAAAAATTTTTGTTTGAAGATTTTACTCATTTTTATTTCTTTCATTCCTCCTTTCCCATCGCTTTTCTCCCTCCTCACCTTGCTGAGATGCAGTTCTTTGGGTACCAGTCTTCTTCCAGTACCTCTCTCAAGTGGCCATTCCTCATTTGCGAGCCAAGACAGACAGTTTGACCATATTAGCGCAATAGCATGAATGACCCAAGATTCATGCATATGTACTTCCAGCAGTTTTCATTTTTAATGATCAAGTGTCGAAACCCAAGCTGATTTTCCCTTCCATAACCCAGGAACTCTGAGGCCAATTGTAGTACCCTAACGTCAGCGAACTCTGCATAGACATGGGGACTTCCCTGGTCTGTACAACTCTGCTGGTTACTACCATAACTAGTCAAGCTGTTTGAAAACTCCAGATCGATTTTCCTGACCTTTGGTCCTTTCCGCAATTCTGCAAAGGCAGTTGATGCTAGATCAATTGTTAATTTTAAATCTGAGATTGGTAGATTTTTGTTAACCAAAGGTATTAAGGGATACGGGGCAAAGGCGGATATATGGAGTTAGGTCGCAGATCAGCCATGATCTCATTGAATGGCGGAATAGGCTCGAGGAGCAAAATGGCCTACTCCTGTTCCTATGTTACGGGGAATGCCCATTTTTCCATGCACAAGGGTCAGGATAAAGGGAGTGGAGTCCTGTTTTTGCTGTGACTTCATTTCTTTTTGCATTTCTCAGGATTTCCAGGGCGCTTCTGCATGGGTGGAACTCTGCTTGCAATAGGTGTAGCCCCATCGTTCTCGTGTAAATGAGGCATGAGGAGATCTTTTTCTCTTGGAGTTGTGGCTAGGAGGTGCCCCACAAAGCAGGCATTGGGCTTGTGCAGCAGCCAGAAGGCCCTAAGGCTGACAGCCAGGAAAATTTCTTCCAATTATTGCCAGCACTCTGCTCTGCTGGAGAGCAGGCCTGTGCTGGGAGTGTCCCCAAGCTGTGTTACAATATAAGCTTTAGATTTATGACTTGGCGAAATGCTTTAAACTTGAGGAGCCTGATTTTCCTGGTTTCCTTCTACCCCAGCACTGAACAACAGTAGCTCATCCACAGTGCACTGCGCCTGTACAGGTACAGGTGGGCCGGAATGGCAAACCTATACCTTGTTAGGTGCAGTGCACTTTGGATGAGCTGCTGCTGCTGTCCAGTACTGGGGCAGAAGGAAACCAGAAAAATCAGCCTCTTAAACTCTAAAGCATTTAACAATTTCGTAATTGTAAAGCTTGCAATGGCCATATATCTCCACCACCATCTTGAACTTTAAAAGAGCTGCTTTGTTTATAAACATCCGTTCCTGCCTTACTGTCTTGAATTACTGGTGCTGCCTTTTCATCTTCTTCAACAAGATGGCATGCAGTACAGGAGAGGCCTTAAGACCGAGTCAAATGGCCTGTGCGGTAGTTGACTTTCATCTCGGGAGGTGGTATTTGTTTTGCTGCAAAGTGGTAGGCAACTGCATTTTTACCCTTGTATTGTTGCAGGAAGGCTTTGATTCTATCCCTTAGAGACAGCTTTATTACTCTTCTTCCTCTCAGCAGAGGGATTGCTCTAAGTCCACACACTCACCTAATGGCACTCAAAACCCTTTGTACTTGTTTTTGCACAATACAAAGCAGGAGAAAAGGGCTTTTGTTTGGACCGATTTGTCTAAAGTAGTAAAGAAAAAAAACTTGTCTAGAAGGGTTAGAAGGTGCAGCCCACCACGCCTCATCCTTCCAGCTTTCTGGCCCTGAGTTAAAACAGTATAGCTGTTCTCAGGGGAATCGACCCTGGGATTTTTGGGTGGATTTGTGCAATATCATTAATCACCGACCAGGGAGTCACTTGGCAACTGGCAAAATATTTGTCAGACGTGTAGAAATGGGAAGCGAGTTGAGGGATTGAGCTACCAGACGGGAACATACTCAGCGAGCAGCATGCATGGGGGCGACAGGCTGCAGACTGCTCTGAATGCCTTCACACGACAGGAAAGACGCCTGGGAAGGGGATAATAAGGCAAGGGACAGGAAATCCTTAATGTTGCTGGCAGTCACTGGTAAATATATAACTCTCAGCAGAACTTAAAAGATAAAATTAGTTTGGATGTGCAGTGCTGTTAAATGATATCCAGACTTAAGTCTTTGACTTCCAGGAATAGATATTTTAATACTTTGTATTTTTTAAACAGTTGACTCCCACTGTTGATTAAAATGTTTGAAGTACTTTGTACAAAGCGTTTTTTGTTAGTTGCACATGTCTCTGCATCAGAGCATAGCTTGCATTAATTAACGCAACAGCAGTGAAAAATGGTCATGTTTAAAATGAAAGAGTAAAATTGTCAATGTGTTTTAATAGTTTGTCCCACCAGAACATAGAGTAAATTTATTCACTGTCAATTCAATAACTGATGACACTGTCTTTTTGAGAAACTGCTCTGGAGGACAAGCTGCCTTAATCAGTCTAATTTTGTGTTCGGAATTATATTGAAATGTGTGTGTTTATTATGCAGTGGTTTACTAACTGGAACTGTGCACTGCGCCATTGTGTTGCATTGTAATGTATTGTGTTATGCAGTTGTGTTGCATTGCATCGTGCCTGAATGTTGTGTAGTTCAGTCTGTCTGGAGATATTTTCTGGCATCTTATGTTTTGTTCAGCTGTACTGTGTTGAATTGCATTGTGTTGAGCTTTGTTGTGCTGTGCTCTCTTGAGTTGTGTTGTCATGTCTTGTGTCAGTATTGTATTTAATTGAATCATAGTGCATTGTGCTGTGACATGTTACGTTGAACCCTGCTGCACTATGCGTCGCTGATATTGTGGTTGCAGGAGACCGCGCTGCTCTGTGAATATGCTGAAACTTACAGCAGTTTGCTACTGGTTTCAATAGATATTTAAATTACTGTATTTTTTGGGTGGGGTCTGCAAAATTACTGTACTGTGGAACATTACCATTTCACTTCATGTCGAAGGCATTGTTGCACAATAGAATGATTCTAAGAGTAATAGAAAATGTTCCGCCACTGACGTCTGTATTAACTCGCTACTAATGAGCTGTATTTGTCCCTCCAGCAGAAGGGGGCATCTACTTTGACGTAGCAGTTGTCAAATTATTTGTAATGCTGCGGAAGTGTTATACTGGAACCTTGATTATGCACCGTATTGGAAATCGGCGGGTAATCAAAGATCCATTTTATTCCTTAATGTCATCCAGAGTACATTTTATTCAAATCTAAACCAAGAGAGGATGATGCATAGTCACTGTTAAAGAAATGTATGTTTAGCCACATTCTATCAAAGCTTGTGTTTGGGTTAAGCAATGATAATTTTTATATGGATTTCATGTTCACAGTTTGAGAATAATCAGCTGAGTTCAACAATATTCTAGAATCATACTGCACAGAAGGAGGCTATTCGGCCCATCGTGTCTGTGCCGGCTCTTTGAAAGAGCTGTTCTATCAATCCCACTCCCCCGCTCTTTTCCCATAGCCCTGCAAATGTTTCCTTTTCAAGTATACAGGAGACTTTGTATTATCCGGCACCGACGGGACCGAGCTGTTGCCGTTCCCTCAAAACTGCTGGACACACCAGCGTTAATGTTGAAACATACGGAGCTTTTCATCTCCGTATCTGACAACAAACACTGTTGCTTAGCAACAGCTTCTAAACAGTCGGCCCGTACCTTGGAAGCGTCTCTGTAGCTTAGCAACAGCTTCAGAGAGACTTTCCAGAGCCTGACTGTTGGGAAAAAAAAAGCCACGAGAAGGAAAAAAAAAGCCACGAGAAGGAAAAAAACCTAACAAAACGGCTCCTGATTTTTGCCGGTGGCTCGAGCTTGCCGGACACTTAGCCTCTGGATAACACAAAGTTTCCTGTATATCCAATTCACTTTCAAAAGTTACTATTGAATCAGCTTCCACCACACTGTCAGGCAGTGCATTCCAGATTATAACAGCAGCAATTTCTTATGTTCAAGAAGCATTGTTGCCAATATCAGACCGTCTTAAAAGGAGAAATAACAGCAGAAAACGCTGGAAAAACTCAGCAGGCCAGGCAGCATCTGTGGTTGTTTTTTAACAGCTGTGAAGATAATGAGGGGGATGTGTTCGTCCACCTCATTCTTTTGGCAAGAGTTTTTTCCTCTTCCCAGAAGGAAAGATAATGGGTGGAATCATTTACTGCTGCTCGTGACTCCCCTTGCTTTCTCGGCCTTGACTCCTGTTTCTCCAACCCAGAATCCAACTACGACCCTAGCCCTAACTCCTGCTGCTTTTACAGCCTTGAATCCAGTTACAGAGGTATGTGGATAGTAGTAAGGCATACTGTACTGCGTACCTACTTCATGGGCACTATTCTTATTCTTTTGTCTGAACTCTTTTGGGTATGTTCAGAATAATCAACAATTTAAAACACATACGGTTATAATTTGAGAGAGAGCACTCTTCTCTACTTAACTCAAACAGACCATCACTTTCATTAAGAATTGACAAACACTTAGCCAAAGTCAAGAGAGACCTTAGCTGAGCCTGCTTGTCTGACAGCCAGTCCTGGATGAGTTGCAGTTTCCTCCAGTTCACCATTGGGAAGATCAATGCCATTGTCTTTGGCCCCCACCAGAAACTCGATTCCCTCGCCACTGATTGCATTCCCCTCCCTGGCCGCTGTCTCTGGCTGAACCAGACTGTTTACGACCTCAGCATTCTATCTGACTTTGAGGTGAGCTTCCGACCCCATATCCTCTCCGTCACACAGGCCACCTACCTCTCCACCTCCATACGTTGCCTGTCTCCGCCCCGCCTCAAGTCCTCTGCTGCCGAAACCCTCATCTGTGCTTTTGTTGCCTCCAGACTCGACTATTCCAGGGATGCCGTGGCCATGGCCGGCCATCTTCCACCCTCCATAAACTTCAGCTCATCCAAAACTCTGCTGGCTGTATCCGAACCCACACAATGTCCCGCTCACCCACCACCCCAGTGCTTGCTGACCTACATTGGCTCCCAGTCCACCAAAGCCTCGGTTTCAAAATTCTCCTTCTTTAAGACCCTCCTTAAAACCTACCTCTTTAACCAAGCTTTCAGTGACCTTCCTAATATCTCCTTTGGCTCGGTGTCAGTTTTTGTCCGATTACGCTCTTGTGAAGCGCCTTGGGATGTTTTCCTACGTTCAAGGCGCTATATAAATGCAAGCTGTTGTTGGCAAGAAATCTGCTTTGAAAAGAGCTAGCAAAACTTTTAGCATTGTAAACACTGATTAATGAGCATTGAGATATACATTTATTGTAGTTTAATTTTATTCTAAGCCTTATGCAGCTGAATAAACAGCAGTACCATCTGTGAACTCACAAAGACTAATGCAGGATTATGCACACTATGATTTTTTTTTTCTTATCAGCTTTCCCCACATGTTTTCACCTCCCCACTCTTGTCATGAAAGTAGTGACTCTCTGCTGAGGTACAGTTCCTCAGGCACTGGGCACTCTCCAGTACCTTGTCCAAGTGGCTGTTGTTCATATGTGGGCCTCAATAGTGAGTATTAGCAGGCTATTTAACCACAGGAGCATCAAAGCCAAGCTCGATCTTGTCCTCCGCCAATGCCCACACACACGTGGTTGCTGAATAGCAATTAGATATGGGAAGATGAGCTAATTTACCCCTCCCTAACCTTGTACTGGAGTACTGAAGCCAGTTTTCACACCCAAGCTGAGACAGAGTTGCAAACATTCCAGGAATTAAATGTTAATCTCCAGGACACTGCAGCGAGCAACCCAGGAGAAAAATCGTTGGAGCATCAAAGAAAATGTTTTTTTTCTCACTTTCCTTGAACACTTTTGTTTATTAGTTATAAGATTATTGGAGATGGGAGAGAAGGCTGTTTGACTGAGTCAAGAATCATCCATTGAGTAATGAAGAGTCTCTTTGCTTTTCAATTGGCTGTGGGATGGCAGTGCACTGAGAGGATGGGCGTGTCAGGCGACCAATGACAGGAGCGTGGGGGTGGAGCGGTTGGAGGCAGGAGGTCATGTGATGAAACCTCCTGGATTACATCTGACCAGAGTTGGCAACCCTAGGCTGAGATCAGCTATGGATCGAGCAAGAGACCTGCCTTTTCTGTTCAGCTCAGCCACTCATTGGATGAACTCTCTGAATCATTGGGGGAGTGTTTTGATTATTTTCATGGAATTAACTTCTAAACTGCAATCCCTACTCTCTAACAGAGTACAATCTTTGCTGTGGTAGGTGTTTGCGGCTGCGTGATTTATGGAGTTCCTCTTCCATATTTGGCTCAAGTCCAGACGGGCATGGTTTAAGGAAGTGGAAACACTTTACAGTTTAAAACAAAGGTAGGTGGGAGCAGAACAGCACAGCATTCTGTGCAGAAGTTTCTTCATTTTCTCTGAAGACTTGGGGCTAAGTTCTGTAACCGTGATTCCGCCATAAAATAGTGTTACTTCCATGGTTAGCGGCACTGATCCAATTAATTTGTCGTGCAAGCTGTGTTCTGCATTTTGATCTCCACTTTTTGTTGTGGTCGTTCGGTATTTGTTTTATTTGCCGTTTATTGTTGTATTTACAATGCATAGGATTATGCATGTCACAAAAACATCATTTTTATGTTGTTGAATATTGGAATTTATTACTTAGCCTTTCACTAAATTGGAGGAGATGAAAAGTGTTAAATATAAGTTGCACAGAATTTGTCTCTCACTGGGTGTCCATTGAAAAAACAGTTTCCTACCATTTTGCTTCTCCTGCATGGCTTCTTGCTTCACGAGACTAAACCTGGTGAATGCTTGTCTACTGTCGCTCTGGCCTAATTGACTACTGAAAGGTGCTCCGATAATTGAACAGGTAGTGTTTCAGCATGAGTGCCACATTGGCTCAGATCACTGGAGCACCATCGGGCAGTGTCATGCAGTGGTACAATGCTGGCTTCACTTCTGAGTTCCTGATCTTGGCTGCGCTCTTATGGGGAGATGCCTGGTATGCACTCGGTGGCTCTTCACTGTGTGGAGGGAAAATTGAAACTAAAATCATCCAGGGCCATTCATAGGACATAGAAAGGGAGGAATGGTTTGAGACACTGAACATCAAACATATTTAAAGTAAAAAGAAGTTCCTAAAAGCATAACATTTGAGAATGCCATAGATGACGAGAGAATCTTGCATATGCTATCACTCGCACTCTATCAAGGTAGGAGTCATTATTAGTAAAAGCTAAAGAGAAATTGCCGCTCTCAACATCTGTAAAAAGGAAAGACTGGGTAACATTTTAGGTATCAGCCCTTCATCAAAAATGTTTACCTGTCTTTTCTCTTTACTGATACGAATGTTTTTCCTCCATTTTCTATTTTTATTTCAGAGTTCTAACATTTACAGCTTTTTATTTGTACTGCCTTTGTTGGTTTTATCTCATGCCCTCACATGGTCTTCCTTAACATTGGAAGGTGGCGAATACACTTCACTTCGGTGAGATAGGCTTTAATTGCTGAACTAAATTTATTGAAAAGGCTTTAATTGCTGAACTAAATTTATTGAAAAGGCTTTAATTGCTGAACTAAATTTATTGAAAGTAATCAAATGAACAATAACTGTGACACGCTGAAAATTTTACAATAGTTATTAAACCTACCTAATTCAAGTAAGTAGAAAATAGTCACAATGTACATAATATTTTTTTGTTTTTTTATTACCATCCATGGAAGCTCTCCGGCCAGGCTATCTCTTTTCAAAGGCTTCAGATGAACTCTTTAATTTGAAACAGGCAGGTTAAGAAAAACAACTGAACGTAAAAGAACCCATCGCGCTGTTTCAAAGAAGAGCAGGGGAATTATCCCTGATGTCTTGGTCAATATTTATCCCTCAATCAATATCAATAAAAGAGATTATCTGGTCATTATCACACTGCTGTTTATGGGAGCTTTCTGTGTGTAAATTGGCTGCCGCGTTTCCTACATTACAACAGTGACTACACTTCGAAAGTACAGTACTTTATTGGCTGTAAAGTGCTTTGGGACATCCGGTGGTCGTGAAAGGCGCTATGTAAATGCAAGTCTTTCTTTTCCAAAAGAACTGCCAAACAAATATGTGTTGGAATCAATCACATAACGTGCTTGCATTTTAATTGAATGCTTTAGACCTTCCCTACACCTTGTCCAGACTGGATTTGTAATAGTTGTATCCAAATAAGGTGATTTTTAACCTCATGTAACATAAGCTAGTACCATGATATATCTTAGATAAAAATGTTTCAGCAAGGTCCTCCCATCAAATCAAGGCACTGTCAAATATAAAGGACCTGACCTTTAGAGTTCTGATGTCATTGCAAACCCAGATTTTTGTAGGTCTTGGAATCTTCTGTAGGATTAAGTGCCTCTAATCTTTGTCCGCTAAACAGTTTTGTGCATCTATATGCTTGTGTCATGATGCTTTCCTGTATCATGATGCAACCCTGCACATCAATATCAAGGTCTTGGCTCCAAAACCCAGATCAACAGCATTGTTCATCATACGGCTGGTATACAAGTGGCTAGTATGTCAGCCCTATGCAAAGCACTCTGGAAATGGCAGTCTCTTACTCATTGAGCTGGGCCAAGTATTTTTAATTATGTTTGACATTGGCCTGTATTTTCCGATCGGAGGCTTCCTGCGTGCGGAGGCCTCCGATCTGGAAAAAATCTACGCCCTTACCTGAGGGCTCCCGAGGTCCGGCCATTTCCGCTCCTGGGCCTCTCCACGACGAAATGCACAGGGCTCACGTATCCCAGGGCCGCAGGCGGTTCAATTCAATTCAATTCAATTTTATTTGCCATATGTAACCAGTACTAGTACAATGGAATGCTTACTCCCCGTAGGGACACGTCAGCTATTCTTACAGCGCCGTGTTCAGAAAGTCAGTTCAATGGCTTCCAGTGGCAGTGGGAGCACGATGTCCGCAAGCGTCCCTGGGATCACGTGGGCCATGGGGAACCAATGAAAGAAGGGAATCTCCCGTCATACTTTTGACAGCTTAGTCCTGTCAAATATATGAATGGTGATTACTCCAAAAACACTTCAAAACATTAAATAATTTTTTTTTAAATCACATTTTTAAAATTAGTTAAAATTACATTAAATTTAATATTTTAAAGAAAAATTTAATTTTTTGAAAAAAATTAATGTTTTTTACAGGGCTAAAAATAAACTTACCTTTTTGAAAGTATTTTATAAAATTATGAATGAGTGGAAAAAATGTTAACTCTTATGCTGGTAAAAGCAGGCCTTACGCCTGCTTTTACCAGGCGTAAGATTTTTAATGGATTTCAGCGGGCGGAGGTTCTGCAGAAAGCAGAACTATCCCCCCCCCGCAGAGGCCCTTCTCCAGGGCAGGCGTAATTCTTGACAGATCAGAAATGCCGGTTTTCAGCGCATGCACTTCGCATGCCTGAAACTGGCACTTGCGAGGTCCCTACGGGTGTGTACACAGCTCGGACACACCCGTAGGCATTGGAAAAAAACCTTTCTGGACAAGCTGTTGACTGAAAATACACCTTGCTCTGTTGCTTCGAGCATTTCCTTTCCTGGCTTACTGTAGGCTTCACAGTTGCTGACACTGGTACACACCAACCTATGGACAAAAACAGGTCTCCATTTTATGCATCAGCCTGCGATGGGCATACGGGAAAAGTGTCAGCAGATTGCAATATGAATTGGAGATAATGACGCACAAAGTCTTGAGTGTCACTCTCTTGGGATATGTTCATTGAGTTAAAAGTGCTTAATTTCATGTTCCTTCATCCCATGTTGGTTTTGTTTAAACATCATCAATTGGAAATTGAAAGTACATTTGGCCCAGTCTCTCAAAGCCTAGCATTTGTTCGTAATCAATTGGATGTCTCTTGTATTCTTTCAGTATCCTGAGGCTGAATCATGTCACCAATTCGTTTTATTAGTGCTAAGGTGCCATTATTACAATACAATGTTCTGGAGGTTGTCAGGAGTTGTTGAGTGTGGGTTCTTTGAGTGATGGACTTAATCATTTTTATTAAAGAGATGAGTGATGTGATGTTAACAAAAATAATTCTGAATGGAGATGCTTTTAATTAGCCTACACATGTATTTGATCAAGCTGGTGTTTGACTGCAGAATAGCATATTGGAGGTGTCTGAGGATGTGTCTGTTTTGTGTCCCCTACAAGTTGCTTCCTGTTTGACAGTTTGAAATGAGCAAATCCAAGATCTATGGTGAGATATCGCACTCGACTCCGCATACTTTCTCATGTGATCAAACAGATACAGAGAGCCCTGGTAATACTACTTTTTCAACATCTTTTCATGGTACAATACATAGGAATCATGATCAGAAATGTTTTTTTTGCTTCTCACTGTTGAGTTTCTGGGTCTGTGCCAATTAACCCTTTCACTCCTAAGTTCCGAAGGATTCCACTTGACCCGTATTGGTGACGGTAATTATATTTCATTCAGCGTAAGTGAGACTTGATCCATCACAGCATCTGAGCAGTAGTTAAACAAGGCACAATCAAGATTTATATTACCCGTTATGCCCTGGGTGGAAGATGCGACCTCCGTGGGTCAAGCCCCGTCGGCCCTGGCCTCTAGGCTCGCTCGTCTGCTCGGTGTGATGGGTGTGGGTCCTCCGCCAACCCGAAATCCTCCTCGCCTCAACTGGTGGATGTTCCCAAGCTTCTTGCCGAATGCCTCTACAACCTAAGTGTTTGAGAGACCCCTTCTTAAATTTCTCCTTCCCAGCAAAGTCTATGGGGACCAGTTAACCCAATCATTGACTTACACCTGAAACCCCCTGTTCAATTACAGGGATGCCACATACCTAATGATCCTGCCTGCCCTGTCAGGCCCTCATCTCATGACATCCTGACATCATCTGTTTTTGACCATCAAGAACCATATCGGGGTAGTTATGACAATACAAAAGCAACACATCTCCAATGTAGAGATATGGAACCTTGCTTTAAACTATAATTAATAATTTAGTTCAGGTGAGTTAGTAAGGGAATATAAAGATAGAGACTTCCCAGGATTCTCTCATTCCTTCTAAAAGCTTATTATTGATTATGTTTGGTCCCAGTTTTCTATTTTTGAATTCCCAATTAAGTTTATTTGCGCCCATCCTCGAGCAGCTGGTTCAACAGGCCCTTAGTCAGAATTTTCTTAGGATTTGAACCACTTCAAGAGTTTATCTGTCAGAGATGCTTTTTATACTGAGCCAGTGAGGTTTCCCCTGCAGTGGGAGTTTTGTCGAACTCAAGAGTTTGAAAACATTTAGGTGTCAAGACCAAGCACTCATCCCTAGCCGAGAAAGTGTGTCTAATAATCCATTCACTTAAAGCTACTTTTATATTGGTGCTATTTTAATTAGGATACTGGCATCTCTGAGACAGCTATCCATGGGCATTTACACTCCCATATTCCAATGGCAGTCTCATAAACCGAGTTTTTCACGGGACTGAGAGTCTACCATCAGGAAAAGAGAGTTGGATTTAGTAGCGTAAATGCTGGGGACCATGCAAGCCAAACTAAAACAGCATTTGACCTCCAATATTGCCAATGAAGAAACGTCTTTGGAGACAACTCTGTAAAATAAACAAAGCAACGGAGACACCCAATCGCTTTGGGAGGGAGTTTAGTCGGGTGCTTCCTCTAACTCCAAGGTGCCCTAGCAACACAAAGGTCATGTCTGCCATTTTGGGCCTCTCAGCATGGCAGGTGGGGGGGGTGGTGTCTGACCTTTCATCCCACCCATATTGGCCAGAAGTGTGCTTTCAGCTTTGTTGCTCTGTATGAATGTTCTCTCAACACCGGCCAGGCCTTACCTAAAACTAGGTCTGGTCCTGTAGTTTCTAACCCTGTGTATGAATTTAGTATGTGAACGTTAAAAATATTTTTCAAATATAATAAACAAAGGCTAGCTGACATGAATACATTGGATCACATCTGCAAGAGCAGCATTGCTTTCAGCAGTGTTTTTGCCTTTCCTTGACCAGTGCTACAATAGGCTGATTCAGATTGCCAGCCCCATAATTTGTGCTACTACGTGTTTCTTACTGCAGTGCTGAAATGTGCAGTTTGGCTGGTTCTCGGGCAGTGTGGTCCAGTCGTGGCCGAGTGTACTTCGTAGTTTGAACCTTGCTGTAGCTGCACCATCCTCTCTGAGTAATTCTGATCGCTGTTTCCTGCACATTGTGTTCTTGCATTTCAAATGTAGTGTTGATTGAATTCACTGCGCTGGCTGCATTATTTCATTGCCTACTTTGTAATGTAATTGCGAATCGACAATCCGACGCTGCCCTGAATACAAACTCACATTTTGTATCTGATTCAGTGCAAATACTAACAAAGTAGGATTTTTAACCAATTTTGTGCTTCCGGTGGGACGCTGCTTTCAACAGGGATGAGAGTCGGAGATAAAGTTACCGCAGTGCAGCATCAATTCTCTAACCTTTGCACTCTACATGTGCAGCTCCCGATAGTAACATGACATCACTGAACTTACCCTCATGTCCCAGAAATTGATGTGCGCATGTATGAAGATCCACATACAGCGCCAGATATAACAGGGTCTTCAACTTTTTCAACAAAACTCCAGAAGCAGTTGTATGTGGAATGGAGTGGCCCAAAATTCCCTGGGCCGCAATCCCATTGCTGACGCTGGGTTTGCAACCACTGGTACCCGCCAGCTCTGACCTCGCCGCAATATGTGGGGTTGAGGAAGGGCAACTGCCACTTCAGGCACATCTTGGGTACCTGCCTGTCCCAAGTTGCCGGGAAATCCAGCCTCTGGCTTCTAGATGGGATCCCTGGTGTTAAGTCCGTGAATGATTGAGACACGGACTAGCAGGAGTGAAAACAACAGATCTTTACTGGTGAAAGGTAATAACGAAACTAAACAACAGAGGCTCTCTAGCGCCTTTTATACAGGGGTGGTCACTGCCGGTACTGCAGTCTGAGACCAGTTATTCTCTTAAAGGTACATACACAACACCTGGAAGCACAGGAACATTAGCCCCAAGCGACCCACTTTGTAATCATAGAATGATACAGCACAGAAGGGCATTCAGTCCATCGTGCCTATACCGGCTCTTTGGTAGAACTATCCAGCTAGTCCCACTCCCTCGCTCTTTCCCTGTAGCCGTGCAATTTTTTTTGCCTTCAAGTATTTATCCAATTCCCTTTTGAGAGTTATCAGTGAATCTATTTCCACCACCCTTTCAGACAGTGCATTCCCGACCACAACAACTCACTGTCGCCTCTGGTTCTTTTGCCAATCACAAATCTGTGTGTAATAAAAACAGAAAATGCTGGAGATACTCAGCAGGTCAGGCAGCATCTGTGAAGAGAGAAACCGAGTTAACGTTTCAGGTCGATGACCTTTTGTCAGAACTCTGTGTGTCCTGGAGCTGACCCTTCTGCCACTGGAAACGGTTTCTTATTTACTGTATCAAAACTGTTCATGATTTTGAACACCTCTATCAAATCTCCTCTTAATCTTTTCTGCTCTAAGGAGAACAACCCCAGCTTCTCCAGTCTCTACTCATAACCGAAGGCCCTTACCCCAGAAATCTAGTAAATCTCTTCTGCACCCTATTAAGGCCTTGACATCCTTCCTAAAGTGTAATGGGACTGTGTTAATTAAAAACAAATTGCCTGGTGGAAATCTTTGGAATTCCAGGCTTATTCCATGGCCTGGAAACCCGCTCTCCCCTGTAGGGCCCACTTCCACCTTTCAAGAGTTGGCATGCCTCTACTCACTCACTGTACCGGACTCTAAAACTAAGCTGGGTCTATGTGAGGCCTGGGTGCGTGGCCTGCTGACCTCGGGAGCCCCTGCCCCCTCTTCAGCCGATGGCATTTTAGGGGCAGGCAGGGGTCACGCCCACCTTTCAAACTTTGCCCAGTACCCTGGACCAGACGTTTTGAGATCCTGGCGAAGTTTGTGGCTGTTCCAGCAGGCCCCAACTGAAGTTATGGCGGCACTCCACCAGAGGAGCCAAGGAATCTCAGCCCGTGTGTGTTTAATAATAAATAGTATCTGAGGTACAAGACAGGCACTTCTCCTTCTGTCTTTATTTTTCCGTTCCTTACTCAAGTTGCTTCTTTATATCTAACTTCCCCATCTCTTCCGTAAGGGAGGTGCCCCAGCTCCACCTACTGACTGCTCCACCCCTCAGAATTGTTGCACATGGCATCACAGTGCACCGATAACCTGGTCCATCGGCTACCAGTCCTGTCCTAATCCTGGAGCCAGTCGACACACTCCAATATGTAGACTTCAGTGTGCTTGGCTAAAGGAGGGAGGTTGTACATACTGGGTGCAGTTTTCTTTAATCAAAAATTTGGAATGATCATGTGCATGCACACACTAACTCTCTGGGCTGGATTTTTCCAGCCCTGGGGAGGCAGGTTTGGAGGCGGGACTACCGGGAAAATGACAGAATTTGGGGGTGGGTGCCATCTTGCCAGGAGGCGGGTAGCTGTCCCACGCCAGGTCCAGTCTCCTTTGAGGTGGAAAGGGGTTACAGCCACTTAACTGCCAGTTAACAGGCAGATAAGAGGATTATCCCCATTTTGCCCACACATGTACGGGCTTCCCGAAGGTTCCGAAACCCGCCAGGGTCGCTGACGCGAGTAGTGGGTCTGCGGGGTGCAAAAGTGCGCTGTGAAGGGTGCAAGTGTGGAGAGGTGAGTATGTGAGGTAAGCGGAAAGTGTTAGAAAAAGTTTACTTACCTTTGTTTCTTCCTGCAGGCTTCAATCGTTGGGGATGCGGAGAGTCTCGCATCTCCGCGGCAGAGATGACAGATGGCCGTTGCGTTCTCCAATGCAACAACCATCTAATTTCTGCAAAAGAAAGAGGTTTGATGAGTCTTGAATTCAAGAGCTCATCAAACTACAGAGAATGTCAGCGTTTGACAGCCTCTCAAAATTGTAAAATTTTTGACAGATGTAACGTCATACGCTGACATTCTCTGTAACTGGCTTTCCCTTAATTGGCCTGCTAAACCCACTGGGCAGACTTAACAAGGTCAATCAAGGGAAAATAGCATGGCCAGAAGTTGATGGAGGCGGGATTGAAACCTGACAAATGGGAGTCGTGCCTCCAAAAGCTCCGCATTGATAAAATCCAGCCTTCTGATTCAGAGGAAAACAGAGCAGCAGCTCTGAGGCACAAACATCTCTGTCAGCCTAAAGGAGGTGACGTTTTGTATTGCACTTCATTCACATCAACACCGGAGTCCTTCGCAAATATAACAGCAGCAACAAGGGCACTGAAATTCGACCTTGCCAGTCAACACATGCAAAAAGTCAATTGCAACACTTCACTACAAATATGTGTCGGTTGTAACTCGGGTATGGTTAGTTGAGTTGTTTACATCATTTTCAGTGGCTACCTATTGATTTCCTTTTCCCTTCTGTACTCTGTTTTGATCGATTTGAGACAGGAGAAAGATTCTCTGTTGGTTGGATGGAGGCTCAGCAAGTGTTAAGTTGTCAATTTGCCTTGAAGTGGCGTGCAGTGCAGCCCTACCAGTGCAGGCTGAATGGTCAAGCCCAACCTTCTCAAATGTTCTTACAGTAGTAGAATTCTTAGAGGTTAAGCCCTGAGACTTTACCCTTTGCCCTAAAAGAAGAACAAGCTTCTAATGAAGTTTTTTTGAAAGGGAGGAATTTCTTGTGAACAAACAAACAAAGTTTAAATCCCTGCTGATGAACCTGGAGCTGTCTCCCAGATTATGTCACTGTGTTTGCTCTACGATACACATTAAAGTCTGGAACGGATCTGAATTTGTACTCTTAACGAGGTCCTAAAATATGGATTTTCCTGTCCTAAACCTTTCCGCCTCTCTACCTCTCTCACCTTCTTTAAGACGCTCCTTAAAATCTCCCTGTCCTAACATCTCCTTATGTGGATTGCTGTCATATTTTGTCTGATAACGCTCCTGTGAAGGTGCTATATAAATGCAAGTTGTTGTTGTTACTTGCAGATGGACTTGGCAGTAGAGTAGGTCACTTTAGACTGTGAAATGCAAAATGACGATTAGTTAAAAGTGCAATTGCTCCTCCGTTTCTTTAATATAATATATACTTGCTGGAGTGCCCGGCGGTGCCTAGGGTTTTTTTGAGGGCATCATGTTATGAAAAAAGTAGAAATAATTTTTATTATATATATAAATGAGTTTGTCTGTCTGTGTGGGAAGGCGAAAGAGAGAGACTGGGGCGGGGGGAGAGAGACTGGGGGGGGGGGGGGAGAGAGGCCCGGGGATCGAGAGAGACTGGGGGGAGTAGAGAGAGATGGGGGGGGGGGAAGAGAGAGAGAGAGACTGGGGGGAAGGGAGAGAGAGAGACTGGGGGGAAGGGAGAGAGAGAGACTGGGGGGAGTAGAGAGAGATGGGGGGGGAAGAGAGAGAGAGAGAGACTGGGGGGAAGGGAGAGAGAGAGACTGGGGGGAGAAGAGAGAGACGGGGGAGAGAGAGAGAGACTGGGGGGGAGAGAGAGAGGGGGAAAGAGAGAGGGGGAAGGAGAGAGAGAGAGGGAAAGAGAGGGGGAAGGAGAGAGAGGGAAAGAGAGGGGGAAGGAGAGAGAGAGAGAGAGGGAAGGAGAGAGAGAGAGAAGGAGAGAGAGAGAGGGAAGGAGAGGGAAGGAGAGAGGGAAGGAGGAGGGAAGGAGAGAGGGAAGGAGAGAGAGAGAGAGAGAGGGAAGGAGAGAGGGAAGGAGAGAGAGAAGGAGAGAGAGAGAGAGGGAAGGAGAGAGAGAGAGAGAGGGAGGAGAGAGAGAGAGAGGGAAGGAGAGAGAGAGAGAGGGAAGGAGAGAGAGAGAGAGGGAAGGAGAGAGAGAGAGGGGAGGGAAGGAGAGAGAGAGAGGGAAAGAGAGAGAGAGAGGGGAAGGAGAGAGAGAGAGGGGGGAAGGAGAGAGAGAGAGAGGGGAAGGAGAGAGAGAGAGAGGGGAAGGAGAGAGAGAGAGGGGGAAGGAGAGAGAGAGAGGGGGAAGGAGAGAGAGAGAGGGGGAAGGAGAGAGAGAGAGAGAGAGGGGAAGGAGAGAGAGAGAGAGGGGGAAGGAGAGAGAGAGAGAGGGGGAAGGAGAGAGAGAGAGAGGGGGAAGGAGAGAGAGAGAGAGGGGGAAGGAGAGAGAGAGAGAGGGGGAAGGAGAGAGAGAGAGGGAGGGGGAAGGAGAGAGAGAGAGGGGGAAGGAGAGAGAGAGAGGGAGGGGGAAGGAGAGCGAGCGAGAGAGGGGGAAGGAGAGAGAGCGAGAGAGGGGGAAGGATGAGGAGCGAGAGAGGGGAAGGAGAGAGAGCGAGAGAGGGGGAAGGAGAGAGAGAGAGAGGGGGGAAGGAGAGAGAGAGAGAGGGGGGAGGAGAGAGAGAGAGAGAGAGGGGGAAGGAGAGAGAGAGAGGGGGAAGGAGAGAGAGAGAGAGGGGGAAGGAAGAGAGAGAGGGGGAAGGAGAGAGAGAGAGGGGGAAGGAGAGAGAGAGAGGGAAGGAGAGAGAGAGAGAGAGAGGGGAAGGAGAGAGAGAGAGAGGGGAAGGAGAGAGAGAGAGAGGGGGGAAGGAGAGAGAGAGAGAGGGGGAAGGAGAGAGAGAGAGAGGGGGAAGGAAGGGAGAGAGAGAGAGGGGGAAGGAGAGAGAGAGAGGGAGGGAGGGGAGAGGAGAGGGGAGAGAAGGGGGAGAGAGAGAGAGAGGAGGGGGAAGGAGAGCGAGCGAGAGAGGGGGAAGGAGAGAGAGCGAGAGAGGGGAAGGAGAGAGAGCGAGAGAGGGGGAAGGAGAGAGCGAGAGAGGGGGAAGGAGAGAGAGAGAGAGGGGGAAGGAGAGAGAGAGAGAGGGGGGGAAGGAGAGAGAGAGAGAGAGAGGGGGAAGGAGAGAGAGAGAGAGGGGGAAGGAGAGAGAGAGAGAGGGGGAAGGAGAGAGAGAGAGAGGGGGAAGGAGAGAGAGAGAGAGGGGGAAAGAGAGAGAGGGGGATGGAGAGAGAGAGGGGGAAGGAGGGGGAAGGAGCGAGGAGAGGGGGAAGGAGAGAGAGAGGGGAGGGGGAGCGAGGGGAAGGGGGTGGGGGGGGGGAAGGGGTGGGGGGGGGGTGGGGGGGAGGGAGGGGGGAGGGGGTGGGGGAGAGGAGGGGGGGAGGGGGAAAGGGGTGGGTGTGTGTGGAGGAAAGGGGGAGGAGGGGGGGAGGAGGGGGGTGGTGGGGTGGGGGGGAGAGAGAGGGGGGGGAGGAGGGGGGTGGGGTGGGGGGAGAGAGAGGGGGGGAGGGGAGAGGAGGGGGAGGAGGGGGGTGGGGGGGAGGAGTGGGGGGGAGGGAGGGGAGAGAGGGGGGGAGGGGTGGGGAGGGGGGGGCGGAGGGGTGGGGAGGGGGGGGCGGAGGGGGGGAGGGGGGGCGGAGGGTGGGGTGGGGGTGGGGAGGGGGGGCAGAGGAGGGGGGTGGGGGAGAGAGGGGGGAGGAGAGGGGGGGTGGGGGGGAGGGGGGGTTGAGGGGGTGGGGGGGATGTGAGTGGGGGGGGAGGGGGGGAGGAGTGAGGGGGGAAGGGGGGAGGGGGGAAGGGGGGAAGGAGGGAGGAGGGGGGAGGGGGGGAGAGGGAGGAGGGGAGGGGGGTAGGGCGGGGGGGGAGGGGAGGGCGTGGGAGGGGGGTGGGGGGAGGGGCGAGGGGTAGGGGAGGGCGTGGGGGGGGAGGGCGTGGGAGGGGGTGGGGGGGAGGGGGCGTGGGAGGGGGGTGGGGGGGAGGGGAGAGGGGTAGGGTGGGAGGAGGGGGAGGGGGGTAGGGTGGGGGAGGGGGTGGGGGGAGGGTAGGGGGGTAGGGGAGGGAGGGGGTGGGGTGGAGGGGAGGGCGTGGGAGGGGGTGGGGGGGAGGGGAGGGGGGTAGTGTGGGGGAGGGGGTGGGGTGGGTGGTGTGGGGGGGAGGGGGGTGGGGGGAGGGGGGTGTGTGAGGGGGTGGGGTGGATGTGGGGTGTGGGGGGGGGAGGTGTGGGGAGGGGGGGAGGTGTGGGGGTGGGGGGTGGGTGTGTGTGGGGGTGAGGGGGGTGGGGGGGGAGGGGGAGTGTGTGGGGGGGGAGGGGGTGTGGTGTGGGGGGGTGGGGGGTGGGGTGGGTGTGTGGGGGGAGGGGGGGTGGGGGTGGGGGGGTGTGGGGGGGGAGGGGGGTGGGTGTGTGTGGGGGGGGGGGGGGTGGTGTGTGTGGGGGGGAGGGGGGTGGGGTGTGTGGGGGGGGAGGGGGGTGGGTGTGTGTGGGGGGGAGGGGGGGTGGGGTGGTGGGTGTGTGGGGAGGGGGAAGGGGGGGTGTTGCGGGGGGGCGTTCTTGGGCCGCACGGTTGACGCCGCGGGGAAGGCCAGTGCGCGGCGGCTCCCACTCCCGACCGTCGCAGCGGCTTGCCTGCGGCCTAGTCGAGGGGGGGAAAGCCCGAGTCCCCGGCCCGCGGCCGCAAACGGAGCCGAGCCCCGGGACCGGGCCGAGGGGGGAAAGCCGAGGCCCCAGCTGCCCATTGGGCCCGCCGCACCGCGCACCATCGCTGATCCGCTCAGCCGGCCGCCGCTGCTTGAGGAGTTAATGTCTGGAGGTTGAATAAAGTTGAGAGGAGTGAGGAGGGAAGTCTTCTCTCTGCACCTTTGCTCAAGAATCCTGCTGAAACGCCGAGCGGGAGCGGGATACTGTGCCGGAGCCGCAATGTGGGATTTGTTGTGCTGTCGCTGTCAGTATTAAAAAAAAAAAATGCGGCGACGTTTCGGGAGGCTGCAGGATTAGGCCCGCCCACACACGGAATGAAACGCCCCCCGTGACACACCGATTGGTCAACCATCAGGTCACTGAACTGCAGGATTGGTCAACCATCACGTCACTCAACGCTAATGAGCGGTAGGATTGGTCAACCGCTAATGAGCGGATTTTTGAACGTTTTTTGTATACTGTCCAAACAATTTTTGTCTGACGTTCCTTTGTCCACTAGTTTACTGTAGGCATTAACCTGTTTATTTTTAAACCGGTTAGTATTTGCATTAAAATAACAGGGTGTAGAATGTCATCGAAACATGTTAAACAGGGGAATGCTAATATCACAAGCAGTTATTTCTTACACTGAGTTGCCTAAATTTGCTTTACAGGAAGCTCGGAATCTCAGTAAAACCATTTGTAGAAGTCATGGGTAAATGTAAGAAAATATATATAGGATAATAATTACAGGGTAGTAATACAATGAATGGTTCACATGACATTATAAACTACAAGGGTACTTTCTGTATCGTGTGATTACCGGCAATGTGGAACAGGTCCAGTCTGAACGAGTGCTAACGCATCTTATGCACATTTGAGTCTTGCCCGTAAAGCAGCTGATCATTTGTACAAATAGAGAACATGGAGTGTTCCACACAACTAACAGTCCAAAGTACTGTATCTTTGTTGTGGTTTCATTTATCCCTCTTCCCTGCCAAGTATTAACTCTTGCTTGGGTACAGTTCCATGGGTACTGTCGGTTTTCGCATCACATCCGCAAGAGCATTCTTCGTATTTAAGCAACAGAAGTGATTGTTGGCAGGCTATTGGAGGGATTCACCTAACAATCCTGATTTGGTTTTCTCTTAACATCCAGGCATGTGCACTTTCAGTATGAATTGCCAGAAAGGATCAGAAGTGGGAACCTTGGCTGATTTTTTTTTAACCCCTCCTAGTTAAAGGGTGCTGAGGTCAATTGAAGCAACTCAACTGCTGCGTAGGTGAGATCAGTTAGCTCGGCAAATTCTGGGAATCAAGCCATCTCCAATTATAGCTTATACAAAAGCAAAATACTGCGGATGCTGGAAATCTGAAATAATAACAGAAAATGCTGGAAATGCTCAGCTGGTCAGGCAGCATCTGTGGAAGCGAGTAACAGAGTTAATGTTTCAGGTCAATGACCTTTCATCAGAACTGACCTAACGTAGTAAAACGTCCCAAGGCACTTCACAGGAGCGTTACTAAACAAAATTTGACACCGAGCCAGCAAGAAATGCAAGCCGAAGAATTGTTCACTGATGCAGTCAAATTTTCGAGGCTGGAGATTTGTCAGAACTTTTACTTCTCACAGTGATTGATGTATGGTATGTACTTCCATCAGACTTCATGCTAATTCACTGAGCTCCTTTAAGAAAGGTGTTGGATAACTAGCAGCCAGTGCAATCGAAGTTTGTAGGCATAGACTTAGGCTGAGGTCAGTAAAAAACCATGGAACACTAGTATATTATTCAACACAGAGTAACAATAGTTGGAGAAAGTTCATTGTTTTGCCCTTTTAGAAGTTTTACCTGGTTTAAATTGCTCTGCTCAGAAACTTTGGATGGGGTTAGGTGAAGGCCTTAACAGTGTAGAGCAAATGGACAGAGTGGTCTTCTCCCATTCCATGGTTTTCTTAGGTGCACATCCAAACATCAAATATTGTGAAATGTAATTGCCGTTTCAAATAAATAGTAACTGGTGTTTAATGAAGTCTTCAGTGAGAATGCAAGGAAGGCTGTTACAGTGGAACTGTTTGCGTAGTATACAG
>NW_028226095.1:72500-76724 GCF_052327205.1 Somniosus microcephalus | reverse complement strand
AGTTAATCAGTTGCCTGCTTGGTTACTCATTTGTCGCTCTGACATTTGGTTAACCAGTTGTCGATGTTCAAATTTCAGTTAATGAGTAGCCTCTTTGAAATTTCAGTTAATGAGTTGGCCCTTTGGTTACTCATTTGTCCCTGTGTCTTTTGGTTACCCAGTTGTCGATGTTCGAAATTCAGTTACTGAGTTGCCTCCTTGGTTAATCATTTGTCGCTCTGACTCTTGGTTAACCAGTTGTCGATGTTCGAAATTCAGTTACTGAGTTGCCTCCTTGGTTAATCATTTGTCGCTCTGACATTTGGTTAGCCAGTTTTCGATGTTCGAAATTCAGTTAATGAGTTGCCTCCTTGGTTAATCATTTGTCGCTCTGGCTTTTGGTTAACTAGTTGTCGATGTTCAAAATTTCAGTTAATGAGTTGCCTCTTTGAAATTTCAGTTAATGAGTTGGCCCTTTGGTTACTCATTTGTCCCTGTGTCTTTTGGTTAACCAGTTGTCGATGTTCGAAATTCAGTTAATGAGTTGCCTCCTTGGTTAATCATTTGTCGCTCTGACTCTTGGTTAACCAGTTGTCGATGTTCGAAATTCAGTTATTGAGTTGCCTCCTTGGTTAATCATTTGTCGCTCTGACTCTTGGTTAACCAGTTGTCGATGTTCGAAATTCAGTTAATGAGTTGCCTCTTTGAAATTTCAGTTAATGAGTTGGCCCTTTGGTTACTCATTTGTCCCTGTGTCTTTTGGTTAACCAGTTGTCGATGTTCGAAATTCAGTTAATGAGTTGCCTCCTTGGTTAATCATTTGTCGCTCTGGCTTTTGGTTAACCAGTTGTCGATGTTCAAAATTTCAGTTAATGAGTTGCCTCTTTGAAATTTCAGTTAATGAGTTGGCCCTTTGGTTACTCATTTGTCCCTGTGTCTTTTGGTTATCCAGTTGTCGATGTTCGAAATTCAGTTAATGAGTTGCCTCCTTGGTTAATCATTTGTCGCTCTGACTCTTGGTTAACCAGTTGTCGATGTTCGAAATTCAGTTAATGAGTTGCCTCTTTGAAATTTCAGTTAATGAGTTGGCCCTTTGGTTACTCATTTGTCCCTGTGTCTTTTGGTTAACCAGTTGTCGATGTTCGAAATTCAGTTAATGAGTTGCCTCCTTGGTTAATCATTTGTCGCTCTGGCTTTTGGTTAACCAGTTGTCGATGTTCAAAATTTCAGTTAATGAGTTGCCTCTTTGAAATTTCAGTTAATGAGTTGGCCCTTTGGTTACTCATTTGTCCCTGTGTCTTTTGGTTATCCAGTTGTCGATGTTCGAAATTCAGTTAATGAGTTGCCTCCTTGGTTAATCATTTGTCGCTCTGGCTTTTGGTTAACCAGTTGTCGATGTTCAAAATTTCAGTTAATGAGCTGCTCTTATGTTCTATGATTTCCGACCTTGACAACTCATTAACCAGTGTTTCAAACAATGCACCAGGCCATTTGACGACCCCAACTCGGTTCCACAAGCGGGAAAGCAGCACCCCCAAGCCCCGGTAAGGCGGCCGAATACATTCCCATCCTGAATTCCGTCCCAAATGTGAATGACAAGTTTTCAGTTAATCATTTGCCACCTTGGTTCATCATTTGCCACTCTGACTTTTGGTTTCCCAGTTGTCAGTTTTCACATTTCAGTTACTGAGTTGACTTTGTCTTTCTCACTCTGTGTATCTCTATCTTCTCTCTGTCTCTCTCAGTGTATGCGAGTGTCTGTGTGTGTTCCACTGCCGCCCGGCCAACCGGGTCCAAAGGCCCGCCACGTTACACACGAAAAACCCCGGTCTCGCTTCGGAGCGACGGGCACCCGGCTTCTCGGTGTCGGACCGACTCCGTTCAGATACCGCTGGATGCCCCTTGCCCCTGGCTTGCTCTGGCAGCCGGCGCGTGCAGGCCGCCCCCTGCCCCGCCGTCTCAGTGGTCGGAAAGCGGTCTCCAGCCAACGGCTGTACCTCGGCCGCGGAAAGAGGCAGCTACACAAGCGAGGCACTGCTCTGTGCGGCCCCGCCACCCCGTTCAGCTGCCGTTGTCCCCGACCGGATCGGACTTTCCTTCCCGAAGTTATCCCCGATAAGCTGCCGCTGACCGACGGCCCGTCAGCCGCTGCGGGACGGCGACACTTTCCCGAACTTGCCGGGGTCCAGGCCGATAATATAGTGTGCGCCAGCGCCGGGGCTTTCCAACGAGCCATCCCCGAACGAAATCGGACACGGGAGTCGGGAGCGACAGGCGTTCGACTGGTGCCGGGCAACCGGGTCCAAACGCCCGCCTTGTTAAACACACGTATACCCCAGGCTCGATTCGGAGCGACGGGCACCCGGCTTCCCGGTGTCGGACCGACTCCGTTCAGATACCGTTGGATGCCCCTTGCCCCTGGCTTGCTCTGGCAGCCGGCGCGTGCAGGCCGCCCCCCGCCCCGCCGTCTCAGTGGTCGGAAAGTGGTCTCCAGCCAACGGCTGTACCTCGGCCGGGGAAAGGGGCAGCTACACAAGCCAGGCACTGGTCTGTGCGGGCCCGCCACCCCGTTCGGCTGCCGTTGATCCGGACCGGATCGGACTTTCCCTCCCGAAGTTATGCCCGATAAGCTGCCGCTCACCGGCGGCCCGTCAGCCGCTGCGGGATGGCGACACTTTGCCGAACTTGCCGGGGTCCAGGCCGATAATATAGTGTGCGCCAGCGCCGGGGCTTTCCAACGAGCCCTCCCTGACCGAAATCGGACACGGGAGTCCAGAGCGATAGGCGTTCGACTGCCGGCCGGCCAAACACAGGCAATCCCCCGCCGTTGCGGACCCGCTCCAGGACAACCGGGTCCAAACGCCCGCCTCGTTACACGCACGAAAACACCGGGCTCGATTCGGAGCGACGGGCACCCGGCTTCCCGGTGTCGGACCGACTCCGTTCCGGTACCCTTGGATGCCCCTTGCCCCTGGCTTGCTAGGACAGCCGGCGCGTCAAGGTGGGCCCCCGCGGCTCCGGCTCAGCAGTCGGAAAGCGGTCTCCAGCCAACGGCTGTACCTCGGCCGGGGAAAGGGGCAGCTACACAAGCCCGCTACTGGTCTGTGCGGCCCCGCCACCCCGTTCAGTGGCAGTTGACCCCGACCGGATCGGACTTTCCTTCCCGAAGTTATCCCCGATAAGCTGCCGCTGACCGACGGGGCGGCAGCCGCTACGGGACTGCGACACTTTCCCGAACTTGCCGGGGTCCAGGCCGATAATATAGTGTGCGCCAGCGCCGGGGCTTTCCAACGAGCCCTCCCTGACCGAAATCGGACACGGGAGTCCGGAGCCAAAGGAGTTCGACTGCCGGCCGGCCAAACACAGGCAACCTCCCGCCGTTGCGGACCCGCTCCCGGACAACCGGGTCCAAACGCCCGCCCTGTTACACGCACGAAAACACCGGGCTCGATTCGGAGCGACGGGCACCCGGCTTCCCGGTGTCGGACCGACTCCGTTCCGGTACCACTGGATGCCCCTTGCCCCTGGCTTGCTAGTACAGCCGGCGCGTCAAGGTGGGCCCCCGCGGCTCCGGCTCAGCAGTCGGAAAGCGGTCTCCAGCCAACGGCTGTACCTCGGCCGGGCCAAGCGGCAGCTGCACAAGCCCGCTACTGGTCTGTGCGGCCCCCCCACCCCGTTCAGTCGCAGTTCACCCCAACCGGATCGGACTTTCCGTCCCGAAGTTATCCCCGATAAGCTGCCGCTGACCGACGGGGCGGCAGCCGCTACGGGACTGCGACACTTTCCCGAACTTGCCGGGGTCCAGGCCGATAATATAGTGTGCGCCAGCGCCGGGGCTTTCCAACGAGCCCTCCCTGACCGAAATCGGACACGGGAGTCCGGAGCCAAAGGAGTTCGACTGCCGGCCGGCCAAACACAGGCAACCTCCCGCCGTTGCGGACCCGCTCCCGGACAACCGGGTCCAAACGCCCGCCCTGTTACACGCACGAAAACACCGGGCTCGATTCGGAGCGACGGGCACCCGGCTTCCCGGTGTCGGACCGACTCCGTTCCGGTACCACTGGATGCCCCTTGCCCCTGGCTTGCTAGTACAGCCGGCGCGTCAAGGTGGGCCCCCGCGGCTCCGGCTCAGCAGTCGGAAAGCGGTCTCCAGCCAACGGCTGTACCTCGGCCGGGCCAAGCGGCAGCTGCACAAGCCCGCTACTGGTCTGTGCGGCCCCCCCACCCCGTTCAGTCGCAGTTCAC
>NW_028226095.1:50000-60000 GCF_052327205.1 Somniosus microcephalus | reverse complement strand
GACGCTGGCATGTACATCTTGTTTCTGCTGTCTTGGACGGGCCCACTGAGCGCACAACACAGGGGAACTTGGTGCAAACACTGCGTGTGCATAAGCCACAAAACACAAGCTCAGTGGGGTCACAGGCCCTGACCGGTTCAGAGGCACCTGTGTGACAGACAGCAAATGAAACTTAGACGCTGGAATTATTTATATGTTTCTGCTGTCTGTCTACGATTTCAGATTCACACTTAGAGTTTTTTGTCATTAAGTCATAAAAGCCACAAAACCACTTTAATATGACTTTCCAATACTCTTTGAAAGGTCTCTATATTGATAAAATGAGCCTTTTAGCAAAGTAACACTTTTCGGGCATTTTCAAAGTGCTCCCGCTGAGTGAATTTTGTTCTGAAAATCGTGTTCCCGAAAATCTCCGGGCACCCCGCCAACCCCCCCTGCCAGAAATGACAAGTGTCAAATCAGCGGGTCAAACGGCCACCTCTATCCGACCAGGAGCACCCAAATCCCCGCAAATGGCACTTTTTTTTTTCTTCATCGGGACTTCCGACGAGGTTAATGATTTCCCAAACTGCAACTCATTAACTATGTCCTGAGACACTTGCCAGAAATGACACATGTCAATTTGGCGGTAGCAAATCACTTTCCCAGGCCGGGAAGCAACACCCGAGGCCCGCAAAAGGCGGCCGAATATTTTCTCATCGGACTTCCGCGTTTTGGTTAATCATGTCTCGAAATCGTTAAATGCACATGTCAATTCGGCGGGAGCAATTCACTTTCCCAAGCCGGAAAGCATCACCGGAGGCCCGCTTGAAGGGCCCTAATATTTTCTCATCGGACTTCCGCGTTTTGGTTAATCATGTCTCGAAATCGTTAAATGCACATGTCAATTCGGCGGGAGCAACTCACTTTCCCAGGCCGGGAAGCAACACCCGAGGCCCGCAAAAGGCGGCCGAATATTTTCTCATCGGACTTCCATATTTTGGGGGTTGGATTCTCTCCCGCATTCCAGCCCCCTGGCCACGGGTCGCTCATTCACTTTCAGCCCGGGCCTTGCCAATTTGGTTAATCAGTTAGCCATGCACCAGACTCGGCCTCGCCTTTTTCATTTATGGTTAATGATGTGCCCAGGCTGGGACTTAGTCTCTCCAGCAGCCAAAACTTTTCACTGGTTAATGAGGTGCCCAGCCCGGCACTTAGTCTCTCTCCCCAGCAAGCTTACTTGGTCGGCCGACATTTGGATCCATTTTCGGGGCTTAATCGGGTCGAATACGGTCCCTTACGCAAGGGGAGCCGAAGCCCCGGCCTCTGCCAGGCGTCAGGCTGCCGTTTTTTAAGCCCGACCAAAAACCCGAAAATTGGTTAAAAATGGAAATAAATTTCCACCCAAAAAGGGTTAAAAGTCGGTTGGACGGCAGCCCTGGTCGGTCTCTGCAGACCTGGAGGCCCTAGACAGTAATCTGGAAAACAGACAAAGTCTCGAGAAACCACCTCCTACCATTCTCCAGGTACCCCGCCAATCCCCCCTGCCAGAAATGACAAGTGTCAAATCAGCGGGACGGATTTGACTTTTGTGACCGACCGCTGGAACTTTTTTCGGCTACAGGCAGTCAAATTTTTCTCCTTCCGGACTTCCAGTACAACTTTGAACGGCCATATCTCCGCACTCCCGCGTCGGAGCCAAGCCGTTTTTACACCGTTAGACGCGGCTTCCCGTGCCCGTTCGAATGCCGCCCTGCTCGGCGGAAAAGGAGAATTTTTTTATTTTTCGGCCGATTTCGGGAAAAAAATTTCCCGCTCTGAACTCGGATTTTTCGGCTTTAATCGTTTCGTATACGGTCCCTTACGCAAGGGAGCCGAAGCCCCGGCCTCTGCCGGGCGTCAGGCTGCCGTTTTTAAGCCCGACCAAAAACCCGAAAATTGGTTAAAAATGGAAATAAATTTCCACCCAAAAAGGGTTAAAAGTCGGTTGGACGGCAGCCCGGGTCGGTCTCTGCAGACCTGGAGGCCCTAGACAGTAATCTGGAAAACAGATAAAGTCTCGAAAAACCACCTCCTACCATTCTCCAGGTACCCCGCCAATCCCCCCTGCCAGAAATGACAAGTGTCAAATCAGCGGGACGGATTTGACTTTTGTGACCGACCGCTGGAACTTTTTTCGGCTACAGGCAGTCAAATTTTTCTCCTTCCGGACTTCCAGTACAACTTTGAACGGCCATATCTCCGCACTCCCGCGTCGGAGCCAAGCCGTTTTTACACCGTTAGACGCGGCTTCCCGTGCCCGTTCGAATGCCACCCTGCTCGGCGGCAAAGGAGACATTTTTTTTTTCCGGCCGTTTTCGGGAAAAAATTTTCCCGCTCTGAACTCCGATTTTACGCCTTTAATCGATTCGGAGACGGTCGCTTACGCAAGGGAGGCGAAGCCCGGGCCTCTGCCGGGCGTCAGCCTGCCGTATGTAAGCCCGTCCGAAGCATGAGTTCCCACTTTTGGTTATCCAGTTGTCAATTTTAAAATTTCAGTTAATCAGTTGCCTGCTTGGTTAATCATTTGTCGCTCTGACATTTGGTTAACCAGTTGTCGATGTTCGAAATTCAGTTAATGAGTTGCCTCTTTGAAATTTCAGTTAATGAGTTGGCCCTTTGGTTACTCATTTGTCCCTGTGTCTTTTGGTTAACCAGTTGTCGATGTTCGAAATTCAGTTAATGAGTTGCCTCCTTGGTTAATCATTTGTCGCCCTGACTCTTGGTTAACCAGTTGTCGATGTTCGAAATTCAGTTAATGAGTTGCCTCCTTGGTTAATCATTTGTCGCTCTGACATTTGGTTAACCAGTTGTCGATGTTCGAAATTCAGTTAATGAGTTGCCTCCTTGGTTAATCATTTGTCGCTCTGGCTTTTGGTTAACCAGTTGTCGATGTTCAAAATTTCAGTTAATGAGTTGCCTCTTTGAAATTTCAGTTAATGAGTTGGCCCTTTGGTGACTCATTTGTCCCTGTGTCTTTTGGTTAACCAGTTGTCGATGTTCGAAATTCAGTTAATGAGTTGCCTCCTTGGTTAATCATTTGTCGCTCTGGCTTTTGGTTATCCAGTTGTCGATGTTCAAAATTTCAGTTAATGAGCTGCTCTTATGTTCTATGATTTCCTACCTTGACAACTCATTAACCAGTGTTTCAAACAATGCACCAGGCCATTTGACGACCCCAACTCGGTTCCACAAGCGGGAAAGCAGCACCCCAAGGCCCGGTAAGGGGGCCGAATACATTCCCATCGTGAATTCCGTCCCAAATGTGAATGACAAGTTTTCAGTTAATCAGTTGCCTGCTTGGTTACTCATTTGTCGCTCTGACATTTGGTTAAACAGTTGTCGATGTTCAAAATTTCAGTTAATGAGTTGCCTCTTTGAAATTTCAGTTAATGAGTTGGCCCTTTGGTTACTCATTTGTCCCTGTGTCTTTTGGTTACCCAGTTGTCGATGTTCGAAATTCAGTTAATGAGTTGCCTCCTTGGTTAATCATTTGTCGCTCTGGCTTTTGGTTAACCAGTTGTCGATGTTCAAAATTTCAGTTATTGAGTTGCCTCTTTGAAATTTCAGTTAATGAGTTGGCCCTTTGGTGACTCATTTGTCCCTGTGTCTTTTGGTTAACCAGTTGTCGATGTTCGAAATTCAGTTAATGAGTTGCCTCCTTGGTTAATCATTTGTCGCTCTGGCTTTTGGTTAACCAGTTGTCGATGTTCAAAATTTCAGTTAATGAGCTGCTCTTATGTTCTATGATTTCCTACCTTGACAACTCATTAACCAGTGTTTCAAACAATGCACCAGGCCATTTGACGACCCCAACTCGGTTCCACAAGCGGGAAAGCAGCACCCCAAGGCCCGGTAAGGGGGCCGAATACATTCCCATCGTGAATTCCGTCCCAAATGTGAATGACAAGTTTTCAGTTAATCAGTTGCCTGCTTGGTTACTCATTTGTCGCTCTGACATTTGGTTAACCAGTTGTCGATGTTCAAATTTCAGTTAATGAGTAGCCTCTTTGAAATTTCAGTTAATGAGTTGGCCCTTTGGTTACTCATTTGTCCCTGTGTCTTTTGGTTACCCAGTTGTCGATGTTCGAAATTCAGTTAATGAGTTGCCTCCTTGGTTAATCATTTGTCGCTCTGGCTTTTGGTTAACCAGTTGTCGATGTTCAAAATTTCAGTTAATGAGTTGCCTCTTTGAAATTTCAGTTAATGAGTTGGCCCTTTGGTTACTCATTTGTCCCTGTGTCTTTTGGTTAACCAGTTGTCGATGTTCGAAATTCAGTTAATGAGTTGCCTCCTTGGTTAATCATTTGTCGCTCTGGCTTTTGGTTAACCAGTTGTCGATGTTCAAAATTTCAGTTAATGAGCTGCTCTTATGTTCTATGATTTCCTACCTTGACAACTCATTAACCAGTGTTTCAAACAATGCACCAGGCCATTTGACGACCCCAACTCGGTTCCACAAGCGGGAAAGCAGCACCCCAAGGCCCGGTAAGGGGGCCGAATACATTCCCATCGTGAATTCCGTCCCAAATGTGAATGACAAGTTTTCAGTTAATCAGTTGCCTGCTTGGTTACTCATTTGTCGCTCTGACATTTGGTTAACCAGTTGTCGATGTTCAAATTTCAGTTAATGAGTAGCCTCTTTGAAATTTCAGTTAATGAGTTGGCCCTTTGGTTACTCATTTGTCCCTGTGTCTTTTGGTTACCCAGTTGTCGATGTTCGAAATTCAGTTAATGAGTTGCCTCCTTGGTTAATCATTTGTCGCTCTGACTCTTGGTTAACCAGTTGTCGATGTTCAAAATTTCAGTTACTGAGTTGCCTCTTTGAAATTTCAGTTAATGAGTTGGCCCTTTGGTTACTCATTTGTCCCTGTGTCTTTTGGTTAACCAGTTGTCGATGTTCGAAATTCAGTTAATGAGTTGCCTCCTTGGTTAATCATTTGTCGCTCTGGCTTTTGGTTAACCAGTTGTCGATGTTCAAAATTTCAGTTAATGAGTTGCCTCTTTGAAATTTCAGTTAATGAGTTGGCCCTTTGGTTACTCATTTGTCCCTGTGTCTTTTGGTTAACCAGTTGTCGATGTTCGAAATTCAGTTAATGAGTTGCCTCCTTGGTTAATCATTTGTCGCTCTGACATTTGGTTAACCAGTTGTCGATGTTCGAAATTCAGTTAATGAGTTGCCTCCTTGGTTAATCATTTGTCGCTCTGGCTTTTGGTTAACCAGTTGTCGATGTTCAAAATTTCAGTTAATGAGTTGCCTCTTTGAAATTTCAGTTAATGAGTTGGCCCTTTGGTTACTCATTTGTCCCTGTGTCTTTTGGTTAACCAGTTGTCGATGTTCGAAATTCAGTTACTGAGTTGCCTCCTTGGTTAATCATTTGTCGCTCTGGCTTTTGGTTAACCAGTTGTCGATGTTCAAAATTTCAGTTAATGAGCTGCTCTTATGTTCTATGATTTCCGACCTTGACAACTCATTAACCAGTGTTTCAAACAATGCACCAGGCCATTTGACGACCCCAACTCGGTTCCACAAGCGGGAAAGCAGCACCCCAAGGCCCGGTAAGGGGGCCGAATACATTCCCATCGTGAATTCCGTCCCAAATGTGAATGACAAGTTTTCAGTTAATCAGTTGCCTGCTTGGTTACTCATTTGTCGCTCTGACATTTGGTTATCCAGTTGTCGATGTTCAAAATTTCAGTTAATGAGTTGCCTCTTTGAAATTTCAGTTAATGAGTTGGCCCTTTGGTTACTCATTTGTCCCTGTGTCTTTTGGTTACCCAGTTGTCGATGTTCGAAATTCAGTTAATGAGTTGCCTCCTTGGTTAATCATTTGTCGCCCTGACTCTTGGTTAACCAGTTGTCGATGTTCGAAATTCAGTTATTGAGTTGCCTCCTTGGTTACTCATTTGTCGCTCTGACATTTGGTTAACCAGTTGTCGATGTTCGAAATTCAGTTAATGAGTTGCCTCCTTGGTTAATCATTTGTCGCTCTGGCTTTTGGTTAACCAGTTGTCGATGTTCAAAATTTCAGTTAATGAGTTGCCTCTTTGAAATTTCAGTTAATGAGTTGGCCCTTTGGTTACTCATTTGTCCCTGTGTCTTTTGGTTAACCAGTTGTCGATGTTCGAAATTCAGTTAATGAGTTGCCTCCTTGGTTAATCATTTGTCGCTCTGACTCTTGGTTAACCAGTTGTCGATGTTCGAAATTCAGTTAATGAGTTGCCTCCTTGGTTAATCATTTGTCGCTCTGGCTTTTGGTTAACCAGTTGTCGATGTTCAAAATTTCAGTTAATGAGCTGCTCTTATGTTCTATGATTTCCGACCTTGACAACTCATTAACCAGTGTTTCAAACAATGCACCAGGCCATTTGACGACCCCAACTCGGTTCCACAAGCGGGAAAGCAGCACCCCCAAGCCCCGGTAAGGCGGCCGAATACACTCCCATCCGGAATTCCGTCCCAAATGTGAATGACAAGTTTTCAGTTAATCATTTGCCACCTTGGTTCATCATTTGCCACTCTGACTTTTGGTTTCCCAGTTGTCAGTTTTCACATTTCAGTTACTGAGTTGACTTTGTCTTTCTCACTCTGTGTATCTCTATCTTCTCTCTGTCTCTCTCAGTGTATGCGAGTGTCTGTGTGTGTTCCACTGCCGCCCGGCCAACCGGGTCCAAAGGCCCGCCACGTTACACACGAAAAACCCCGGTCTCGCTTCGGAGCGACGGGCACCCGGCTTCTCGGTGTCGGACCGACTCCGTTCAGATACCGCTGGATGCCCCTTGCCCCTGGCTTGCTCTGGCAGCCGGCGCGTGCAGGCCGCCCCCTGCCCCGCCGTCTCAGTGGTCGGAAAGCGGTCTCCAGCCAACGGCTGTACCTCGGCCGCGGAAAGAGGCAGCTACACAAGCGAGGCACTGCTCTGTGCGGCCCCGCCACCCCGTTCAGCTGCCGTTGTCCCCGACCGGATCGGACTTTCCTTCCCGAAGTTATCCCCGATAAGCTGCCGCTGACCGACGGCCCGTCAGCCGCTGCGGGACGGCGACACTTTCCCGAACTCGCCCGGGGCCACTTCGGCAATATAGTGTGCGCCGGAGCCGGGGCTTTCCAACGAGCCATCCCCGAACGAAATCGGACACGGGAGTCGGGAGCGACAGGCGTTCGACTGGTGCCGGGCAACCGGGTCCAAACGCCCGCCTTGTTAAACACACGTACACCCCAGGCTCGATTCGGAGCGACGGGCACCCGGCTTCCCGGTGTCGGACCGACTCCGTTCAGATACCGTTGGATGCCCCTTGCCCCTGGCTTGCTCTGGCAGCCGGCGCGTGCAGGCCGCCCCCCGCCCCGCCGTCTCAGTGGTCGGAAAGTGGTCTCCAGCCAACGGCTGTACCTCGGCCGGGGAAAGGGGCAGCTACACAAGCCAGGCACTGGTCTGTGCGGGCCCGCCACCCCGTTCGGCTGCCGTTGATCCGGACCGGATCGGACTTTCCCTCCCGAAGTTATGCCCGATAAGCTGCCGCTCACCGGCGGCCCGTCAGCCGCTGCGGGATGGCGACACTTTGCCGAACTTGCCGGGGTCCAGGCCGATAATATAGTGTGCGCCAGCGCCGGGGCTTTCCAACGAGCCCTCCCTGACCGAAATCGGACACGGGAGTCCAGAGCGATAGGCGTTCGACTGCCGGCCGGCCAAACACAGGCAATCCCCCGCCGTTGCGGACCCGCTCCAGGACAACCGGGTCCAAACGCCCGCCTCGTTACACGCACGAAAACACCGGGCTCGATTCGGAGCGACGGGCACCCGGCTTCCCGGTGTCGGACCGACTCCGTTCCGGTACCCTTGGATGCCCCTTGCCCCTGGCTTGCTAGGACAGCCGGCGCGTCAAGGTGGGCCCCCGCGGCTCCGGCTCAGCAGTCGGAAAGCGGTCTCCAGCCAACGGCTGTACCTCGGCCGGGGAAAGGGGCAGCTACACAAGCCCGCTACTGGTCTGTGCGGCCCCGCCACCCCGTTCAGTGGCAGTTGACCCCGACCGGATCGGACTTTCCTTCCCGAAGTTATCCCCGATAAGCTGCCGCTGACCGACGGGGCGGCAGCCGGTACGGGTCGCCGACACTTTCCCGAACTTGCCGGGATCCAGTCCGATAATATAGTGTGCGCCAGCGCCGGGGCTTTCCAATGAGCCCTCCCTGACCGAAATCGGACACGGGAGTCCGGAGCCAAAGGCGTTCGACTGCCGGCCGGCCAAACTCAGGCAACCTCCCGCCGTTGCGGACCCGCTCCCGGACAACCGGGTCCAAACGCCCGCCCTGTTACACGCACGAAAACACCGGGCTCGATTCGGAGCGACGGGCACCCGGCTTCCCGGTGTCGGACCGACTCCGTTCCGGTACCACTGGATGCCCCTTGCCCCTGGCTTGCTAGGACAGCCGGCGCGTCAAGGTGGGCCCCCGCGGCTCCGGCTCAGCAGTCGGAAAGCGGTCTCCAGCCAACGGCTGTACCTCGGCCAGGCCAAGCGGCAGCTGCACAAGCCCGCTACTGGTCTGTGCGGCCCCCCCACCCCGTTCAGTAGCAGTTCACCCCAACCGGATCGGACTTTCCGTCCCGAAGTTATCCCCGATAAGCTGCCGCTGACCGACGGGGCGGCAGCCGCTACGGGACTGCGACACTTTCCCGAACTTGCCGGGGTCCAGGCCGATAATATAGTGTGCGCCAGCGCCGGGGCTTTCCAACGAGCCCTCCCTGACCGAAATCGGACACGGGAGTCCGGAGCCAAAGGAGTTCGACTGCCGGCCGGCCAAACACAGGCAACCTCCCGCCGTTGCGGACCCGCTCCCGGACAACCGGGTCCAAACGCCCGCCCTGTTACACGCACGAAAACACCGGGCTCGATTCGGAGCGACGGGCACCCGGCTTCCCGGTGTCGGACCGACTCCGTTCCGGTACCACTGGATGCCCCTTGCCCCTGGCTTGCTAGTACAGCCGGCGCGTCAAGGTGGGCCCCCGCGGCTCCGGCTCAGCAGTCGGAAAGCGGTCTCCAGCCAACGGCTGTACCTCGGCCGGGCCAAGCGGCAGCTGCACAAGCCCGCTACTGGTCTGTGCGGCCCCCCCACCCCGTTCAGTCGCAGTTCACCCCAACCGGATCGGACTTTCCGTCCCGAAGTTATCCCCGATAAGCTGCCGCTGACCGACGGGGCGGCAGCCGCTACGGGACTGCGACACTTTCCCGAACTTGCCGGGGTCCAGGCCGATAATATAGTGTGCGCCAGCGCCGGGGCTTTCCAACGAGCCCTCCCTGACCGAAATCGGACACGGGAGTCCGGAGCCAAAGGCGTTCGACTGCCGGCCGGCCAAACACAGGCAACCTCCCGCCGTTGCGGACCCGCTCCCGGACAACCGGGTCCAAACGCCCGCCCTGTTACACGCACGAAAACACCGGGCTCGATTCGGAGCGACGGGCACCCGGCTTCCCGGTGTCGGACCGACTCTGTTCCGGTACCACTGGATGCCCCTTGCCCCTGGCTTGCTAGGACAGCCGGCGCGTCAAGGTGGGCCCCCGCGGCTCCGGCTCAGCAGTCGGAAAGCGGTCTCCAGCCAACGGCTGTACCTCGGCCGGGCCAAGCGGCAGCTGCACAAGCCCGCTACTGGTCTGTGCGGCCCCCCCACCCCGTTCAGTCGCAGTTCACCCCAACCGGATCGGACTTTCCGTCCCGAAGTTATCCCCGATAAGCTGCCGCTGACCGACGGGGCGGCAGCCGCTACGGGACTGCGACACTTTCCCGAACTTGCCGGGGTCCAGGCCGATAATATAGTGTGCGCCAGCGCCGGGGCTTTCCAACGAGCCCTCCCTGACCGAAATCGGACACGGGAGTCCGGAGCGAAAGGCGTTCGACTGCCGGCCGGCCAAACCCAGGCAATCTCCCGCCGTTGCGGACCCGCTCCCGGACAACCGGGTCCAAACGCCCGCCCTGTTACACGCACGAAAACCCCGG
>NW_028226095.1:25000-37500 GCF_052327205.1 Somniosus microcephalus | reverse complement strand
CTATATTGATAAAATGAGCCTTTTAGCAAAGTAACACTTTTCGGGCATTTTCAAAGTGCTCCCGCTGAGTGAATTTTGTTCTGAAAATCGTGTTCCCGAAAATCTCCGGGCACCCCGCCAACCCCCCCTGCCAGAAATGACAAGTGTCAAATCAGCGGGTCAAACGGCCACCTCTATCCGACCAGGAGCACCCAAATCCCCGCAAATGGCACTTTTTTTTTTCTTCATCGGGACTTCCGACGAGGTTAATGATTTCCCAAACTGCAACTCATTAACTATGTCCTGAGACACTTGCCAGAAATGACACATGTCAATTTGGCGGTAGCAAATCACTTTCCCAGGCCGGGAAGCAACACCCGAGGCCCGCAAAAGGCGGCCGAATATTTTCTCATCGGACTTCCGCGTTTTGGTTAATCATGTCTCGAAATCGTTAAATGCACATGTCAATTCGGCGGGAGCAATTCACTTTCCCAAGCCGGAAAGCATCACCGGAGGCCCGCTTGAAGGGCCCTAATATTTTCTCATCGGACTTCCGCGTTTTGGTTAATCATGTCTCGAAATCGTTAAATGCACATGTCAATTCGGCGGGAGCAACTCACTTTCCCAGGCCGGGAAGCAACACCCGAGGCCCGCAAAAGGCGGCCGAATATTTTCTCATCGGACTTCCATATTTTGGGGGTTGGATTCTCTCCCGCATTCCAGCCCCCTGGCCACGGGTCGCTCATTCACTTTCAGCCCGGGCCTTGCCAATTTGGTTAATCAGTTAGCCATGCACCAGACTCGGCCTCGCCTTTTTCATTTATGGTTAATGATGTGCCCAGGCTGGGACTTAGTCTCTCCAGCAGCCAAAACTTTTCACTGGTTAATGAGGTGCCCAGCCCGGCACTTAGTCTCTCTCCCCAGCAAGCTTACTTGGTCGGCCGACATTTGGATCCATTTTCGGGGCTTAATCGGGTCGAATACGGTCCCTTACGCAAGGGGAGCCGAAGCCCCGGCCTCTGCCAGGCGTCAGGCTGCCGTTTTTTAAGCCCGACCAAAAACCCGAAAATTGGTTAAAAATGGAAATAAATTTCCACCCAAAAAGGGTTAAAAGTCGGTTGGACGGCAGCCCTGGTCGGTCTCTGCAGACCTGGAGGCCCTAGACAGTAATCTGGAAAACAGACAAAGTCTCGAGAAACCACCTCCTACCATTCTCCAGGTACCCCGCCAATCCCCCCTGCCAGAAATGACAAGTGTCAAATCAGCGGGACGGATTTGACTTTTGTGACCGACCGCTGGAACTTTTTTCGGCTACAGGCAGTCAAATTTTTCTCCTTCCGGACTTCCAGTACAACTTTGAACGGCCATATCTCCGCACTCCCGCGTCGGAGCCAAGCCGTTTTTACACCGTTAGACGCGGCTTCCCGTGCCCGTTCGAATGCCGCCCTGCTCGGCGGAAAAGGAGAATTTTTTTATTTTTCGGCCGATTTCGGGAAAAAAATTTCCCGCTCTGAACTCGGATTTTTCGGCTTTAATCGTTTCGTATACGGTCCCTTACGCAAGGGAGCCGAAGCCCCGGCCTCTGCCGGGCGTCAGGCTGCCGTTTTTAAGCCCGACCAAAAACCCGAAAATTGGTTAAAAATGGAAATAAATTTCCACCCAAAAAGGGTTAAAAGTCGGTTGGACGGCAGCCCGGGTCGGTCTCTGCAGACCTGGAGGCCCTAGACAGTAATCTGGAAAACAGATAAAGTCTCGAAAAACCACCTCCTACCATTCTCCAGGTACCCCGCCAATCCCCCCTGCCAGAAATGACAAGTGTCAAATCAGCGGGACGGATTTGACTTTTGTGACCGACCGCTGGAACTTTTTTCGGCTACAGGCAGTCAAATTTTTCTCCTTCCGGACTTCCAGTACAACTTTGAACGGCCATATCTCCGCACTCCCGCGTCGGAGCCAAGCCGTTTTTACACCGTTAGACGCGGCTTCCCGTGCCCGTTCGAATGCCACCCTGCTCGGCGGCAAAGGAGACATTTTTTTTTTCCGGCCGTTTTCGGGAAAAAATTTTCCCGCTCTGAACTCCGATTTTACGCCTTTAATCGATTCGGAGACGGTCGCTTACGCAAGGGAGGCGAAGCCCGGGCCTCTGCCGGGCGTCAGCCTGCCGTATGTAAGCCCGTCCGAAGCATGAGTTCCCACTTTTGGTTATCCAGTTGTCAATTTTAAAATTTCAGTTAATCAGTTGCCTGCTTGGTTAATCATTTGTCGCTCTGACATTTGGTTAACCAGTTGTCGATGTTCGAAATTCAGTTAATGAGTTGCCTCTTTGAAATTTCAGTTAATGAGTTGGCCCTTTGGTTACTCATTTGTCCCTGTGTCTTTTGGTTAACCAGTTGTCGATGTTCGAAATTCAGTTAATGAGTTGCCTCCTTGGTTAATCATTTGTCGCCCTGACTCTTGGTTAACCAGTTGTCGATGTTCGAAATTCAGTTAATGAGTTGCCTCCTTGGTTAATCATTTGTCGCTCTGACATTTGGTTAACCAGTTGTCGATGTTCGAAATTCAGTTAATGAGTTGCCTCCTTGGTTAATCATTTGTCGCTCTGGCTTTTGGTTAACCAGTTGTCGATGTTCAAAATTTCAGTTAATGAGTTGCCTCTTTGAAATTTCAGTTAATGAGTTGGCCCTTTGGTGACTCATTTGTCCCTGTGTCTTTTGGTTAACCAGTTGTCGATGTTCGAAATTCAGTTAATGAGTTGCCTCCTTGGTTAATCATTTGTCGCTCTGGCTTTTGGTTATCCAGTTGTCGATGTTCAAAATTTCAGTTAATGAGCTGCTCTTATGTTCTATGATTTCCTACCTTGACAACTCATTAACCAGTGTTTCAAACAATGCACCAGGCCATTTGACGACCCCAACTCGGTTCCACAAGCGGGAAAGCAGCACCCCAAGGCCCGGTAAGGGGGCCGAATACATTCCCATCGTGAATTCCGTCCCAAATGTGAATGACAAGTTTTCAGTTAATCAGTTGCCTGCTTGGTTACTCATTTGTCGCTCTGACATTTGGTTAAACAGTTGTCGATGTTCAAAATTTCAGTTAATGAGTTGCCTCTTTGAAATTTCAGTTAATGAGTTGGCCCTTTGGTTACTCATTTGTCCCTGTGTCTTTTGGTTACCCAGTTGTCGATGTTCGAAATTCAGTTAATGAGTTGCCTCCTTGGTTAATCATTTGTCGCTCTGGCTTTTGGTTAACCAGTTGTCGATGTTCAAAATTTCAGTTATTGAGTTGCCTCTTTGAAATTTCAGTTAATGAGTTGGCCCTTTGGTGACTCATTTGTCCCTGTGTCTTTTGGTTAACCAGTTGTCGATGTTCGAAATTCAGTTAATGAGTTGCCTCCTTGGTTAATCATTTGTCGCTCTGGCTTTTGGTTAACCAGTTGTCGATGTTCAAAATTTCAGTTAATGAGCTGCTCTTATGTTCTATGATTTCCTACCTTGACAACTCATTAACCAGTGTTTCAAACAATGCACCAGGCCATTTGACGACCCCAACTCGGTTCCACAAGCGGGAAAGCAGCACCCCAAGGCCCGGTAAGGGGGCCGAATACATTCCCATCGTGAATTCCGTCCCAAATGTGAAAGACAAGTTTTCAGTTAATCAGTTGCCTGCTTGGTTACTCATTTGTCGCTCTGACATTTGGTTAACCAGTTGTCGATGTTCAAATTTCAGTTAATGAGTAGCCTCTTTGAAATTTCAGTTAATGAGTTGGCCCTTTGGTTACTCATTTGTCCCTGTGTCTTTTGGTTACCCAGTTGTCGATGTTCGAAATTCAGTTAATGAGTTGCCTCCTTGGTTAATCATTTGTCGCTCTGGCTTTTGGTTAACCAGTTGTCGATGTTCAAAATTTCAGTTAATGAGTTGCCTCTTTGAAATTTCAGTTAATGAGTTGGCCCTTTGGTGACTCATTTGTCCCTGTGTCTTTTGGTTAACCAGTTGTCGATGTTCGAAATTCAGTTAATGAGTTGCCTCCTTGGTTAATCATTTGTCGCTCTGGCTTTTGGTTAACCAGTTGTCGATGTTCAAAATTTCAGTTAATGAGCTGCTCTTATGTTCTATGATTTCCTACCTTGACAACTCATTAACCAGTGTTTCAAACAATGCACCAGGCCATTTGACGACCCCAACTCGGTTCCACAAGCGGGAAAGCAGCACCCCAAGGTCCGGTAAGGGGGCCGAATACATTCCCATCGTGAATTCCGTCCCAAATGTGAATGACAAGTTTTCAGTTAATCAGTTGCCTGCTTGGTTACTCATTTGTCGCTCTGACATTTGGTTAACCAGTTGTCGATGTTCAAAATTACAGTTAATGAGTTGCCTCTTTGAAATTTCAGTTAATGAGTTGGCCCTTTGGTTACTCATTTGTCCCTGTGTCTTTTGGTTAACCAGTTGTCGATGTTCGAAATTCAGTTAATGAGTTGCCTCCTTGGTTAATCATTTGTCGCCCTGACTCTTGGTTAACCAGTTGTCGATGTTCGAAATTCAGTTAATGAGTTGCCTCCTTGGTTAATCATTTGTCGCTCTGACATTTGGTTAACCAGTTGTCGATGTTCGAAATTCAGTTAATGAGTTGCCTCCTTGGTTAATCATTTGTCGCTCTGGCTTTTGGTTAACCAGTTGTCGATGTTCAAAATTTCAGTTAATGAGTTGCCTCTTTGAAATTTCAGTTAATGAGTTGGCCCTTTGGTGACTCATTTGTCCCTGTGTCTTTTGGTTAACCAGTTGTCGATGTTCGAAATTCAGTTAATGAGTTGCCTCCTTGGTTAATCATTTGTCGCTCTGGCTTTTGGTTAACCAGTTGTCGATGTTCAAAATTTCAGTTAATGAGCTGCTCTTATGTTCTATGATTTCCTACCTTGACAACTCATTAACCAGTGTTTCAAACAATGCACCAGGCCATTTGACGACCCCAACTCGGTTCCACAAGCGGGAAAGCAGCACCCCAAGGCCCGGTAAGGGGGCCGAATACATTCCCATCGTGAATTCCGTCCCAAATGTGAATGACAAGTTTTCAGTTAATCAGTTGCCTGCTTGGTTACTCATTTGTCGCTCTGACATTTGGTTAAACAGTTGTCGATGTTCAAAATTTCAGTTAATGAGTTGCCTCTTTGAAATTTCAGTTAATGAGTTGGCCCTTTGGTTACTCATTTGTCCCTGTGTCTTTTGGTTACCCAGTTGTCGATGTTCGAAATTCAGTTAATGAGTTGCCTCCTTGGTTAATCATTTGTCGCTCTGGCTTTTGGTTAACCAGTTGTCGATGTTCAAAATTTCAGTTATTGAGTTGCCTCTTTGAAATTTCAGTTAATGAGTTGGCCCTTTGGTGACTCATTTGTCCCTGTGTCTTTTGGTTAACCAGTTGTCGATGTTCGAAATTCAGTTAATGAGTTGCCTCCTTGGTTAATCATTTGTCGCTCTGGCTTTTGGTTAACCAGTTGTCGATGTTCAAAATTTCAGTTAATGAGCTGCTCTTATGTTCTATGATTTCCTACCTTGACAACTCATTAACCAGTGTTTCAAACAATGCACCAGGCCATTTGACGACCCCAACTCGGTTCCACAAGCGGGAAAGCAGCACCCCAAGGCCCGGTAAGGGGGCCGAATACATTCCCATCGTGAATTCCGTCCCAAATGTGAATGACAAGTTTTCAGTTAATCAGTTGCCTGCTTGGTTACTCATTTGTCGCTCTGACATTTGGTTAACCAGTTGTCGATGTTCAAATTTCAGTTAATGAGTAGCCTCTTTGAAATTTCAGTTAATGAGTTGGCCCTTTGGTTACTCATTTGTCCCTGTGTCTTTTGGTTACCCAGTTGTCGATGTTCGAAATTCAGTTAATGAGTTGCCTCCTTGGTTAATCATTTGTCGCTCTGGCTTTTGGTTAACCAGTTGTCGATGTTCAAAATTTCAGTTAATGAGTTGCCTCTTTGAAATTTCAGTTAATGAGTTGGCCCTTTGGTTACTCATTTGTCCCTGTGTCTTTTGGTTAACCAGTTGTCGATGTTCGAAATTCAGTTAATGAGTTGCCTCCTTGGTTAATCATTTGTCGCTCTGGCTTTTGGTTAACCAGTTGTCGATGTTCAAAATTTCAGTTAATGAGCTGCTCTTATGTTCTATGATTTCCTACCTTGACAACTCATTAACCAGTGTTTCAAACAATGCACCAGGCCATTTGACGACCCCAACTCGGTTCCACAAGCGGGAAAGCAGCACCCCAAGGCCCGGTAAGGGGGCCGAATACATTCCCATCGTGAATTCCGTCCCAAATGTGAATGACAAGTTTTCAGTTAATCAGTTGCCTGCTTGGTTACTCATTTGTCGCTCTGACATTTGGTTAACCAGTTGTCGATGTTCAAATTTCAGTTAATGAGTAGCCTCTTTGAAATTTCAGTTAATGAGTTGGCCCTTTGGTTACTCATTTGTCCCTGTGTCTTTTGGTTACCCAGTTGTCGATGTTCGAAATTCAGTTAATGAGTTGCCTCCTTGGTTAATCATTTGTCGCTCTGACTCTTGGTTAACCAGTTGTCGATGTTCAAAATTTCAGTTACTGAGTTGCCTCTTTGAAATTTCAGTTAATGAGTTGGCCCTTTGGTTACTCATTTGTCCCTGTGTCTTTTGGTTAACCAGTTGTCGATGTTCGAAATTCAGTTAATGAGTTGCCTCCTTGGTTAATCATTTGTCGCTCTGGCTTTTGGTTAACCAGTTGTCGATGTTCAAAATTTCAGTTAATGAGTTGCCTCTTTGAAATTTCAGTTAATGAGTTGGCCCTTTGGTTACTCATTTGTCCCTGTGTCTTTTGGTTAACCAGTTGTCGATGTTCGAAATTCAGTTAATGAGTTGCCTCCTTGGTTAATCATTTGTCGCTCTGACATTTGGTTAACCAGTTGTCGATGTTCGAAATTCAGTTAATGAGTTGCCTCCTTGGTTAATCATTTGTCGCTCTGGCTTTTGGTTAACCAGTTGTCGATGTTCAAAATTTCAGTTAATGAGTTGCCTCTTTGAAATTTCAGTTAATGAGTTGGCCCTTTGGTTACTCATTTGTCCCTGTGTCTTTTGGTTAACCAGTTGTCGATGTTCGAAATTCAGTTACTGAGTTGCCTCCTTGGTTAATCATTTGTCGCTCTGGCTTTTGGTTAACCAGTTGTCGATGTTCAAAATTTCAGTTAATGAGCTGCTCTTATGTTCTATGATTTCCGACCTTGACAACTCATTAACCAGTGTTTCAAACAATGCACCAGGCCATTTGACGACCCCAACTCGGTTCCACAAGCGGGAAAGCAGCACCCCAAGGCCCGGTAAGGGGGCCGAATACATTCCCATCGTGAATTCCGTCCCAAATGTGAATGACAAGTTTTCAGTTAATCAGTTGCCTGCTTGGTTACTCATTTGTCGCTCTGACATTTGGTTATCCAGTTGTCGATGTTCAAAATTTCAGTTAATGAGTTGCCTCTTTGAAATTTCAGTTAATGAGTTGGCCCTTTGGTTACTCATTTGTCCCTGTGTCTTTTGGTTACCCAGTTGTCGATGTTCGAAATTCAGTTAATGAGTTGCCTCCTTGGTTAATCATTTGTCGCCCTGACTCTTGGTTAACCAGTTGTCGATGTTCGAAATTCAGTTATTGAGTTGCCTCCTTGGTTACTCATTTGTCGCTCTGACATTTGGTTAACCAGTTGTCGATGTTCGAAATTCAGTTAATGAGTTGCCTCCTTGGTTAATCATTTGTCGCTCTGGCTTTTGGTTAACCAGTTGTCGATGTTCAAAATTTCAGTTAATGAGTTGCCTCTTTGAAATTTCAGTTAATGAGTTGGCCCTTTGGTTACTCATTTGTCCCTGTGTCTTTTGGTTAACCAGTTGTCGATGTTCGAAATTCAGTTAATGAGTTGCCTCCTTGGTTAATCATTTGTCGCTCTGACTCTTGGTTAACCAGTTGTCGATGTTCGAAATTCAGTTAATGAGTTGCCTCCTTGGTTAATCATTTGTCGCTCTGGCTTTTGGTTAACCAGTTGTCGATGTTCAAAATTTCAGTTAATGAGCTGCTCTTATGTTCTATGATTTCCGACCTTGACAACTCATTAACCAGTGTTTCAAACAATGCACCAGGCCATTTGACGACCCCAACTCGGTTCCACAAGCGGGAAAGCAGCACCCCCAAGCCCCGGTAAGGCGGCCGAATACACTCCCATCCGGAATTCCGTCCCAAATGTGAATGACAAGTTTTCAGTTAATCATTTGCCACCTTGGTTCATCATTTGCCACTCTGACTTTTGGTTTCCCAGTTGTCAGTTTTCACATTTCAGTTACTGAGTTGACTTTGTCTTTCTCACTCTGTGTATCTCTATCTTCTCTCTGTCTCTCTCAGTGTATGCGAGTGTCTGTGTGTGTTCCACTGCCGCCCGGCCAACCGGGTCCAAAGGCCCGCCACGTTACACACGAAAAACCCCGGTCTCGCTTCGGAGCGACGGGCACCCGGCTTCTCGGTGTCGGACCGACTCCGTTCAGATACCGCTGGATGCCCCTTGCCCCTGGCTTGCTCTGGCAGCCGGCGCGTGCAGGCCGCCCCCTGCCCCGCCGTCTCAGTGGTCGGAAAGCGGTCTCCAGCCAACGGCTGTACCTCGGCCGCGGAAAGAGGCAGCTACACAAGCGAGGCACTGCTCTGTGCGGCCCCGCCACCCCGTTCAGCTGCCGTTGTCCCCGACCGGATCGGACTTTCCTTCCCGAAGTTATCCCCGATAAGCTGCCGCTGACCGACGGCCCGTCAGCCGCTGCGGGACGGCGACACTTTCCCGAACTCGCCCGGGGCCACTTCGGCAATATAGTGTGCGCCGGAGCCGGGGCTTTCCAACGAGCCATCCCCGAACGAAATCGGACACGGGAGTCGGGAGCGACAGGCGTTCGACTGGTGCCGGGCAACCGGGTCCAAACGCCCGCCTTGTTAAACACACGTACACCCCAGGCTCGATTCGGAGCGACGGGCACCCGGCTTCCCGGTGTCGGACCGACTCCGTTCAGATACCGTTGGATGCCCCTTGCCCCTGGCTTGCTCTGGCAGCCGGCGCGTGCAGGCCGCCCCCCGCCCCGCCGTCTCAGTGGTCGGAAAGTGGTCTCCAGCCAACGGCTGTACCTCGGCCGGGGAAAGGGGCAGCTACACAAGCCAGGCACTGGTCTGTGCGGGCCCGCCACCCCGTTCGGCTGCCGTTGATCCGGACCGGATCGGACTTTCCCTCCCGAAGTTATGCCCGATAAGCTGCCGCTCACCGGCGGCCCGTCAGCCGCTGCGGGATGGCGACACTTTGCCGAACTTGCCGGGGTCCAGGCCGATAATATAGTGTGCGCCAGCGCCGGGGCTTTCCAACGAGCCCTCCCTGACCGAAATCGGACACGGGAGTCCAGAGCGATAGGCGTTCGACTGCCGGCCGGCCAAACACAGGCAATCCCCCGCCGTTGCGGACCCGCTCCAGGACAACCGGGTCCAAACGCCCGCCTCGTTACACGCACGAAAACACCGGGCTCGATTCGGAGCGACGGGCACCCGGCTTCCCGGTGTCGGACCGACTCCGTTCCGGTACCCTTGGATGCCCCTTGCCCCTGGCTTGCTAGGACAGCCGGCGCGTCAAGGTGGGCCCCCGCGGCTCCGGCTCAGCAGTCGGAAAGCGGTCTCCAGCCAACGGCTGTACCTCGGCCGGGGAAAGGGGCAGCTACACAAGCCCGCTACTGGTCTGTGCGGCCCCGCCACCCCGTTCAGTGGCAGTTGACCCCGACCGGATCGGACTTTCCTTCCCGAAGTTATCCCCGATAAGCTGCCGCTGACCGACGGGGCGGCAGCCGGTACGGGTCGCCGACACTTTCCCGAACTTGCCGGGATCCAGTCCGATAATATAGTGTGCGCCAGCGCCGGGGCTTTCCAATGAGCCCTCCCTGACCGAAATCGGACACGGGAGTCCGGAGCCAAAGGCGTTCGACTGCCGGCCGGCCAAACTCAGGCAACCTCCCGCCGTTGCGGACCCGCTCCCGGACAACCGGGTCCAAACGCCCGCCCTGTTACACGCACGAAAACACCGGGCTCGATTCGGAGCGACGGGCACCCGGCTTCCCGGTGTCGGACCGACTCCGTTCCGGTACCACTGGATGCCCCTTGCCCCTGGCTTGCTAGGACAGCCGGCGCGTCAAGGTGGGCCCCCGCGGCTCCGGCTCAGCAGTCGGAAAGCGGTCTCCAGCCAACGGCTGTACCTCGGCCAGGCCAAGCGGCAGCTGCACAAGCCCGCTACTGGTCTGTGCGGCCCCCCCACCCCGTTCAGTAGCAGTTCACCCCAACCGGATCGGACTTTCCGTCCCGAAGTTATCCCCGATAAGCTGCCGCTGACCGACGGGGCGGCAGCCGCTACGGGACTGCGACACTTTCCCGAACTTGCCGGGGTCCAGGCCGATAATATAGTGTGCGCCAGCGCCGGGGCTTTCCAACGAGCCCTCCCTGACCGAAATCGGACACGGGAGTCCGGAGCCAAAGGAGTTCGACTGCCGGCCGGCCAAACACAGGCAACCTCCCGCCGTTGCGGACCCGCTCCCGGACAACCGGGTCCAAACGCCCGCCCTGTTACACGCACGAAAACACCGGGCTCGATTCGGAGCGACGGGCACCCGGCTTCCCGGTGTCGGACCGACTCCGTTCCGGTACCACTGGATGCCCCTTGCCCCTGGCTTGCTAGTACAGCCGGCGCGTCAAGGTGGGCCCCCGCGGCTCCGGCTCAGCAGTCGGAAAGCGGTCTCCAGCCAACGGCTGTACCTCGGCCGGGCCAAGCGGCAGCTGCACAAGCCCGCTACTGGTCTGTGCGGCCCCCCCACCCCGTTCAGTCGCAGTTCACCCCAACCGGATCGGACTTTCCGTCCCGAAGTTATCCCCGATAAGCTGCCGCTGACCGACGGGGCGGCAGCCGCTACGGGACTGCGACACTTTCCCGAACTTGCCGGGGTCCAGGCCGATAATATAGTGTGCGCCAGCGCCGGGGCTTTCCAACGAGCCCTCCCTGACCGAAATCGGACACGGGAGTCCGGAGCCAAAGGCGTTCGACTGCCGGCCGGCCAAACACAGGCAACCTCCCGCCGTTGCGGACCCGCTCCCGGACAACCGGGTCCAAACGCCCGCCCTGTTACACGCACGAAAACACCGGGCTCGATTCGGAGCGACGGGCACCCGGCTTCCCGGTGTCGGACCGACTCTGTTCCGGTACCACTGGATGCCCCTTGCCCCTGGCTTGCTAGGACAGCCGGCGCGTCAAGGTGGGCCCCCGCGGCTCCGGCTCAGCAGTCGGAAAGCGGTCTCCAGCCAACGGCTGTACCTCGGCCGGGCCAAGCGGCAGCTGCACAAGCCCGCTACTGGTCTGTGCGGCCCCCCCACCCCGTTCAGTCGCAGTTCACCCCAACCGGATCGGACTTTCCGTCCCGAAGTTATCCCCGATAAGCTGCCGCTGACCGACGGGGCGGCAGCCGCTACGGGACTGCGACACTTTCCCGAACTTGCCGGGGTCCAGGCCGATAATATAGTGTGCGCCAGCGCCGGGGCTTTCCAACGAGCCCTCCCTGACCGAAATCGGACACGGGAGTCCGGAGCGAAAGGCGTTCGACTGCCGGCCGGCCAAACCCAGGCAATCTCCCGCCGTTGCGGACCCGCTCCCGGACAACCGGGTCCAAACGCCCGCCCTGTTACACGCACGAAAACCCCGGGCTCGATTCGGAGCGACGGGCACCCGACTTCCCGGTGTCGGACCGACTCCCTTCTGGTACCACTGGATGCCCCTTGCCCCTGGCTTGCTCGGACAGCCGGCGCGTCAAGGTGGGTCCCCGCGGCACCGGCTCAGCAGTCGGAAAGCGGTCTCCAGCCAACGGCTGTACCTCGGCCGGGCCAAGAGGCAGCTACACAAGCCCGCTACTGGTCTGTGCGGCCCCGCCACCCCGTTCAGTCGCAGTTCACCCCGACCGGATCGGACTTTCCGTCCCGAAGTTATCCGCGATAAGCTGCCGCTGACCGACGGGGCGGCCGCCGGAACGGGACTGCGACACTTTCCCGAACTTGCCGGGGCCCAGGCCGATAATATAGTGTGCGCCAGCGTCGGGGCTTTCCAACCAGCCCTCCCTGACCGAAATCGGACACGGGAGTCCGGAGCCAAAGGCGTTCGACTGCCGGCCGGCCAAACCCAGGCAATCTCCCGCCGTTGGGGACCCGCTCCCGGACAACCGGGTCCAAACGCCCGCCCTGTTACACGCACGAAAACACCGGGCTCGATTCGGAGCGACGGGCACCCGACTTCCCGGTGTCGGACCGACTCCCTTCTGGTACCTATGGATGCCCCTTGCCCCTGGCTTGCTCGGACAGCCGGCGCGTCAAGGTGGGTCCCCGCGGCACCGGCTCAGCAGTCGGAAAGCGGTCTCCAGCCAACGGCTGTACCTCGGCCGGGCCAAGAGGCAGCTACACAAGCCC
>NW_028226095.1:0-12500 GCF_052327205.1 Somniosus microcephalus | reverse complement strand
TCAGTTAGCCATGCACCAGACTCGGCCTCGCCTTTTTCATTTATGGTTAATGATGTGCCCAGGCTGGGACTTAGTCTCTCCAGCAGCCAAAACTTTTCACTGGTTAATGAGGTGCCCAGCCCGGCACTTAGTCTCTCTCCCCAGCAAGCTTACTTGGTCGGCCGACATTTGGATCCATTTTCGGGGCTTAATCGGGTCGAATACGGTCCCTTACGCAAGGGGAGCCGAAGCCCCGGCCTCTGCCAGGCGTCAGGCTGCCGTTTTTTAAGCCCGACCAAAAACCCGAAAATTGGTTAAAAATGGAAATAAATTTCCACCCAAAAAGGGTTAAAAGTCGGTTGGACGGCAGCCCTGGTCGGTCTCTGCAGACCTGGAGGCCCTAGACAGTAATCTGGAAAACAGACAAAGTCTCGAGAAACCACCTCCTACCATTCTCCAGGTACCCCGCCAATCCCCCCTGCCAGAAATGACAAGTGTCAAATCAGCGGGACGGATTTGACTTTTGTGACCGACCGCTGGAACTTTTTTCGGCTACAGGCAGTCAAATTTTTCTCCTTCCGGACTTCCAGTACAACTTTGAACGGCCATATCTCCGCACTCCCGCGTCGGAGCCAAGCCGTTTTTACACCGTTAGACGCGGCTTCCCGTGCCCGTTCGAATGCCGCCCTGCTCGGCGGAAAAGGAGAATTTTTTTATTTTTCGGCCGATTTCGGGAAAAAAAATTCCCGCTCTGAACTCGGATTTTTCGGCTTTAATCGTTTCGTATACGGTCCCTTACGCAAGGGAGCCGAAGCCCCGGCCTCTGCCGGGCGTCAGGCTGCCGTTTTTAAGCCCGACCAAAAACCCGAAAATTGGTTAAAAATGGAAATAAATTTCCACCCAAAAAGGGTTAAAAGTCGGTTGGACGGCAGCCCGGGTCGGTCTCTGCAGACCTGGAGGCCCTAGACAGTAATCTGGAAAACAGATAAAGTCTCGAAAAACCACCTCCTACCATTCTCCAGGTACCCCGCCAATCCCCCCTGCCAGAAATGACAAGTGTCAAATCAGCGGGACGGATTTGACTTTTGTGACCGACCGCTGGAACTTTTTTCGGCTACAGGCAGTCAAATTTTTCTCCTTCCGGACTTCCAGTACAACTTTGAACGGCCATATCTCCGCACTCCCGCGTCGGAGCCAAGCCGTTTTTACACCGTTAGACGCGGCTTCCCGTGCCCGTTCGAATGCCACCCTGCTCGGCGGAAAAGGAGACATTTTTTTTTTTCCGGCCGTTTTCGGGAAAAAATTTTCCCGCTCTGAACTCCGATTTTACGCCTTTAATCGATTCGGAGACGGTCGCTTACGCAAGGGAGGCGAAGCCCGGGCCTCTGCCGGGCGTCAGCCTGCCGTATGTAAGCCCGTCCGAAGCATGAGTTCCCACTTTTGGTTATCCAGTTGTCAATTTTAAAATTTCAGTTAATCAGTTGCCTGCTTGGTTAATCATTTGTCGCTCTGACATTTGGTTAACCAGTTGTCGATGTTCGAAATTCAGTTAATGAGTTGCCTCTTTGAAATTTCAGTTAATGAGTTGGCCCTTTGGTTACTCATTTGTCCCTGTGTCTTTTGGTTTACCAGTTGTCGATGTTCGAAATTCAGTTAATGAGTTGCCTCCTTGGTTACTCATTTGTCGCTCTGGCTTTTGGTTAACCAGTTGTCGATGTTCAAAATTACAGTTAATGAGTTGCCTCTTTGAAATTTCAGTTAATGAGTTGGCCCTTTGGTTACTCATTTGTCCCTGTGTCTTTTGGTTAACCAGTTGTCGATGTTCGAAATTCAGTTAATGAGTTGCCTCCTTGGTTAATCATTTGTCGCTCTGACTCTTGGTTAACCAGTTGTCGATGTTCAAAATTTCAGTTAATGAGCTGCTCTTATGTTCTATGATTTCCTACCTTGACAACTCATTAACCAGTGTTTCAAACAATGCACCAGGCCATTTGACGACCCCAACTCGGTTCCACAAGCGGGAAAGCAGCACCCCAAGGCCCGGTAAGGGGGCCGAATACATTCCCATCGTGAATTCCGTCCCAAATGTGAATGACAAGTTTTCAGTTAATCAGTTGCCTGCTTGGTTACTCATTTGTCGCTCTGACATTTGGTTAACCAGTTGTCGATGTTCAAATTTCAGTTAATGAGTAGCCTCTTTGAAATTTCAGTTAATGAGTTGGCCCTTTGGTTACTCATTTGTCCCTGTGTCTTTTGGTTACCCAGTTGTCGATGTTCGAAATTCAGTTAATGAGTTGCCTCCTTGGTTAATCATTTGTCGCTCTGACTCTTGGTTAACCAGTTGTCGATGTTCGAAATTCAGTTAATGAGTTGCCTCCTTGGTTAATCATTTGTCGCTCTGGCTTTTGGTTAACCAGTTGTCGATGTTCAAAATTTCAGTTAATGAGCTGCTCTTATGTTCTATGATTTCCGACCTTGACAACTCATTAACCAGTGTTTCAAACAATGCACCAGGCCATTTGACGACCCCAACTCGGTTCCACAAGCGGGAAAGCAGCACCCCAAGGCCCGGTAAGGGGGCCGAATACATTCCCATCCTGAATTCCGTCCCAAATGTGAATGACAAGTTTTCAGTTAATCAGTTGCCTGCTTGGTTAATCATTTGTCGCTCTGACATTTGGTTACCCAGTTGTCGATGTTCAAATTTCAGTTAATGAGTAGCCTCTTTGAAATTTCAGTTAATGAGTTGGCCCTTTGGTTACTCATTTGTCCCTGTGTCTTTTGGTTACCCAGTTGTCGATGTTCGAAATTCAGTTAATGAGTTGCCTCCTTGGTTAATCATTTGTCGCTCTGACTCTTGGTTAGCCAGTTGTCGATGTTCGAAATTCAGTTAATGAGTTGCCTCCTTGGTTAATCATTTGTCGCTCTGACATTTGGTTAACCAGTTGTCGATGTTCGAAATTCAGTTACTGAGTTGCCTCCTTGGTTAATCATTTGTCGCTCTGGCTTTTGGTTAACCAGTTGTCGATGTTCAAAATTTCAGTTAATGAGTTGCCTCTTTGAAATTTCAGTTAATGAGTTGGCCCTTTGGTTACTCATTTGTCCCTGTGTCTTTTGGTTACCCAGTTGTCGATGTTCGAAATTCAGTTAATGAGTTGCCTCCTTGGTTAATCATTTGTCGCCCTGACTCTTGGTTAACCAGTTGTCGATGTTCGAAATTCAGTTAATGAGTTGCCTCCTTGGTTAATCATTTGTCGCTCTGGCTTTTGGTTAACCAGTTGTCGATGTTCAAAATTTCAGTTAATGAGCTGCTCTTATGTTCTATGATTTCCTACCTTGACAACTCATTAACCAGTGTTTCAAACAATGCACCAGGCCATTTGACGACCCCAACTCGGTTCCACAAGCGGGAAAGCAGCACCCCAAGGCCCGGTAAGGGGGCCGAATACATTCCCATCGTGAATTCCGTCCCTAATGTGAATGACAAGTTTTCAGTTAATCAGTTGCCTGCTTGGTTACTCATTTGTCGCTCTGACATTTGGTTAACCAGTTGTCGATGTTCAAATTTCAGTTAATGAGTAGCCTCTTTGAAATTTCAGTTAATGAGTTGGCCCTTTGGTTACTCATTTGTCCCTGTGTCTTTTGGTTACCCAGTTGTCGATGTTCGAAATTCAGTTAATGAGTTGCCTCCTTGGTTAATCATTTGTCGCCCTGACTCTTGGTTAACCAGTTGTCGATGTTCGAAATTCAGTTAATGAGTTGCCTCCTTGGTTAATCATTTGTCGCTCTGACATTTGGTTAACCAGTTGTCGATGTTCGAAATTCAGTTAATGAGTTGCCTCCTTGGTTAATCATTTGTCGCTCTGGCTTTTGGTTAACCAGTTGTCGATGTTCAAAATTTCAGTTAATGAGCTGCTCTTATGTTCTATGATTTCCGACCTTGACAACTCATTAACCAGTGTTTCAAACAATGCACCAGGCCATTTGACGACCCCAACTCGGTTCCACAAGCGGGAAAGCAGCACCCCAAGGCCCGGTAAGGGGGCCGAATACATTCCCATCGTGAATTCCGTCCCAAATGTGAATGACAAGTTTTCAGTTAATCAGTTGCCTGCTTGGTTACTCATTTGTCGCTCTGACATTTGGTTAACCAGTTGTCGATGTTCAAATTTCAGTTAATGAGTAGCCTCTTTGAAATTTCAGTTAATGAGTTGGCCCTTTGGTTACTCATTTGTCCCTGTGTCTTTTGGTTACCCAGTTGTCGATGTTCGAAATTCAGTTAATGAGTTGCCTCCTTGGTTAATCATTTGTCGCTCTGACTCTTGGTTAACCAGTTGTCGATGTTCGAAATTCAGTTAATGAGTTGCCTCCTTGGTTAATCATTTGTCGCTCTGGCTTTTGGTTAACCAGTTGTCGATGTTCAAAATTTCAGTTAATGAGCTGCTCTTATGTTCTATGATTTCCGACCTTGACAACTCATTAACCAGTGTTTCAAACAATGCACCAGGCCATTTGACGACCCCAACTCGGTTCCACAAGCGGGAAAGCAGCACCCCAAGGCCCGGTAAGGGGGCCGAATACATTCCCATCCTGAATTCCGTCCCAAATGTGAATGACAAGTTTTCAGTTAATCAGTTGCCTGCTTGGTTAATCATTTGTCGCTCTGACATTTGGTTACCCAGTTGTCGATGTTCAAATTTCAGTTAATGAGTAGCCTCTTTGAAATTTCAGTTAATGAGTTGGCCCTTTGGTTACTCATTTGTCCCTGTGTCTTTTGGTTACCCAGTTGTCGATGTTCGAAATTCAGTTAATGAGTTGCCTCCTTGGTTAATCATTTGTCGCTCTGACTCTTGGTTAGCCAGTTGTCGATGTTCGAAATTCAGTTAATGAGTTGCCTCCTTGGTTAATCATTTGTCGCTCTGACATTTGGTTAACCAGTTGTCGATGTTCGAAATTCAGTTACTGAGTTGCCTCCTTGGTTAATCATTTGTCGCTCTGGCTTTTGGTTAACCAGTTGTCGATGTTCAAAATTTCAGTTAATGAGTTGCCTCTTTGAAATTTCAGTTAATGAGTTGGCCCTTTGGTTACTCATTTGTCCCTGTGTCTTTTGGTTACCCAGTTGTCGATGTTCGAAATTCAGTTAATGAGTTGCCTCCTTGGTTAATCATTTGTCGCCCTGACTCTTGGTTAACCAGTTGTCGATGTTCGAAATTCAGTTAATGAGTTGCCTCCTTGGTTAATCATTTGTCGCTCTGGCTTTTGGTTAACCAGTTGTCGATGTTCAAAATTTCAGTTAATGAGCTGCTCTTATGTTCTATGATTTCCTACCTTGACAACTCAGTAACCAGTGTTTCAAACAATGCACCAGGCCATTTGACGACCCCAACTCGGTTCCACAAGCGGGAAAGCAGCACCCCAAGGCCCGGTAAGGGGGCCGAATACATTCCCATCGTGAATTCCGTCCCTAATGTGAATGACAAGTTTTCAGTTAATCAGTTGCCTGCTTGGTTACTCATTTGTCGCTCTGACATTTGGTTAACCAGTTGTCGATGTTCAAATTTCAGTTAATGAGTAGCCTCTTTGAAATTTCAGTTAATGAGTTGGCCCTTTGGTTACTCATTTGTCCCTGTGTCTTTTGGTTACCCAGTTGTCGATGTTCGAAATTCAGTTAATGAGTTGCCTCCTTGGTTAATCATTTGTCGCCCTGACTCTTGGTTAACCAGTTGTCGATGTTCGAAATTCAGTTAATGAGTTGCCTCCTTGGTTAATCATTTGTCGCTCTGACATTTGGTTAACCAGTTGTCGATGTTCGAAATTCAGTTAATGAGTTGCCTCCTTGGTTAATCATTTGTCGCTCTGGCTTTTGGTTAACCAGTTGTCGATGTTCAAAATTTCAGTTAATGAGCTGCTCTTATGTTCTATGATTTCCGACCTTGACAACTCATTAACCAGTGTTTCAAACAATGCACCAGGCCATTTGACGACCCCAACTCGGTTCCACAAGCGGGAAAGCAGCACCCCAAGGCCCGGTAAGGGGGCCGAATACATTCCCATCGTGAATTCCGTCCCAAATGTGAATGACAAGTTTTCAGTTAATCAGTTGCCTGCTTGGTTACTCATTTGTCGCTCTGACATTTGGTTAACCAGTTGTCGATGTTCAAATTTCAGTTAATGAGTAGCCTCTTTGAAATTTCAGTTAATGAGTTGGCCCTTTGGTTACTCATTTGTCCCTGTGTCTTTTGGTTACCCAGTTGTCGATGTTCGAAATTCAGTTAATGAGTTGCCTCCTTGGTTAATCATTTGTCGCTCTGACTCTTGGTTAACCAGTTGTCGATGTTCGAAATTCAGTTAATGAGTTGCCTCCTTGGTTAATCATTTGTCGCTCTGGCTTTTGGTTAACCAGTTGTCGATGTTCAAAATTTCAGTTAATGAGCTGCTCTTATGTTCTATGATTTCCGACCTTGACAACTCATTAACCAGTGTTTCAAACAATGCACCAGGCCATTTGACGACCCCAACTCGGTTCCACAAGCGGGAAAGCAGCACCCCAAGGCCCGGTAAGGGGGCCGAATACATTCCCATCGTGAATTCCGTCCCTAATGTGAATGACAAGTTTTCAGTTAATCAGTTGCCTGCTTGGTTACTCATTTGTCGCTCTGACATTTGGTTAACCAGTTGTCGATGTTCAAATTTCAGTTAATGAGTAGCCTCTTTGAAATTTCAGTTAATGAGTTGGCCCTTTGGTTACTCATTTGTCCCTGTGTCTTTTGGTTACCCAGTTGTCGATGTTCGAAATTCAGTTAATGAGTTGCCTCCTTGGTTAATCATTTGTCGCTCTGACTCTTGGTTAGCCAGTTGTCGATGTTCGAAATTCAGTTAATGAGTTGCCTCCTTGGTTAATCATTTGTCGCTCTGACATTTGGTTAACCAGTTGTCGATGTTCGAAATTCAGTTACTGAGTTGCCTCCTTGGTTAATCATTTGTCGCTCTGGCTTTTGGTTAACCAGTTGTCGATGTTCAAAATTTCAGTTAATGAGTTGCCTCTTTGAAATTTCAGTTAATGAGTTGGCCCTTTGGTTACTCATTTGTCCCTGTGTCTTTTGGTTACCCAGTTGTCGATGTTCGAAATTCAGTTAATGAGTTGCCTCCTTGGTTAATCATTTGTCGCCCTGACTCTTGGTTAACCAGTTGTCGATGTTCGAAATTCAGTTAATGAGTTGCCTCCTTGGTTAATCATTTGTCGCTCTGGCTTTTGGTTAACCAGTTGTCGATGTTCAAAATTTCAGTTAATGAGCTGCTCTTATGTTCTATGATTTCCTACCTTGACAACTCAGTAACCAGTGTTTCAAACAATGCACCAGGCCATTTGACGACCCCAACTCGGTTCCACAAGCGGGAAAGCAGCACCCCAAGGCCCGGTAAGGGGGCCGAATACATTCCCATCGTGAATTCCGTCCCTAATGTGAATGACAAGTTTTCAGTTAATCAGTTGCCTGCTTGGTTACTCATTTGTCGCTCTGACATTTGGTTAACCAGTTGTCGATGTTCAAATTTCAGTTAATGAGTAGCCTCTTTGAAATTTCAGTTAATGAGTTGGCCCTTTGGTTACTCATTTGTCCCTGTGTCTTTTGGTTACCCAGTTGTCGATGTTCGAAATTCAGTTAATGAGTTGCCTCCTTGGTTAATCATTTGTCGCCCTGACTCTTGGTTAACCAGTTGTCGATGTTCGAAATTCAGTTAATGAGTTGCCTCCTTGGTTAATCATTTGTCGCTCTGACATTTGGTTAACCAGTTGTCGATGTTCGAAATTCAGTTAATGAGTTGCCTCCTTGGTTAATCATTTGTCGCTCTGGCTTTTGGTTAACCAGTTGTCGATGTTCAAAATTTCAGTTAATGAGCTGCTCTTATGTTCTATGATTTCCGACCTTGACAACTCATTAACCAGTGTTTCAAACAATGCACCAGGCCATTTGACGACCCCAACTCGGTTCCACAAGCGGGAAAGCAGCACCCCAAGGCCCGGTAAGGGGGCCGAATACATTCCCATCGTGAATTCCGTCCCAAATGTGAATGACAAGTTTTCAGTTAATCAGTTGCCTGCTTGGTTACTCATTTGTCGCTCTGACATTTGGTTAACCAGTTGTCGATGTTCAAATTTCAGTTAATGAGTAGCCTCTTTGAAATTTCAGTTAATGAGTTGGCCCTTTGGTTACTCATTTGTCCCTGTGTCTTTTGGTTACCCAGTTGTCGATGTTCGAAATTCAGTTAATGAGTTGCCTCCTTGGTTAATCATTTGTCGCTCTGACTTTTGGTTAACCAGTTGTCGATGTTCAAAATTTCAGTTAATGAGCTGCTCTTATGTTCTATGATTTCCGACCTTGACAACTCAGTAACCAGTGTTTCAAACAATGCACCAGGCCATTTGACGACCCCAACTCGGTTCCACAAGCGGGAAAGCAGCACCCCAAGGCCCGGTAAGGGGGCCGAATACATTCCCATCGTGAATTCCGTCCCAAATGTGAATGACAAGTTTTCAGTTAATCAGTTGCCTGCTTGGTTACTCATTTGTCGCTCTGACATTTGGTTAACCAGTTGTCGATGTTCAAATTTCAGTTAATGAGTAGCCTCTTTGAAATTTCAGTTAATGAGTTGGCCCTTTGGTTACTCATTTGTCCCTGTGTCTTTTGGTTACCCAGTTGTCGATGTTCGAAATTCAGTTAATGAGTTGCCTCCTTGGTTAATCATTTGTCGCTCTGACTCTTGGTTAACCAGTTGTCGATGTTCGAAATTCAGTTAATGAGTTGCCTCCTTGGTTAATCATTTGTCGCTCTGGCTTTTGGTTAACCAGTTGTCGATGTTCAAAATTTCAGTTAATGAGCTGCTCTTATGTTCTATGATTTCCGACCTTGACAACTCATTAACCAGTGTTTCAAACAATGCACCAGGCCATTTGACGACCCCAACTCGGTTCCACAAGCGGGAAAGCAGCACCCCAAGGCCCGGTAAGGGGGCCGAATACATTCCCATCGTGAATTCCGTCCCTAATGTGAATGACAAGTTTTCAGTTAATCAGTTGCCTGCTTGGTTACTCATTTGTCGCTCTGACATTTGGTTAACCAGTTGTCGATGTTCAAATTTCAGTTAATGAGTAGCCTCTTTGAAATTTCAGTTAATGAGTTGGCCCTTTGGTTACTCATTTGTCCCTGTGTCTTTTGGTTACCCAGTTGTCGATGTTCGAAATTCAGTTAATGAGTTGCCTCCTTGGTTAATCATTTGTCGCTCTGACTCTTGGTTAGCCAGTTGTCGATGTTCGAAATTCAGTTAATGAGTTGCCTCCTTGGTTAATCATTTGTCGCTCTGACATTTGGTTAACCAGTTGTCGATGTTCGAAATTCAGTTACTGAGTTGCCTCCTTGGTTAATCATTTGTCGCTCTGGCTTTTGGTTAACCAGTTGTCGATGTTCAAAATTTCAGTTAATGAGTTGCCTCTTTGAAATTTCAGTTAATGAGTTGGCCCTTTGGTTACTCATTTGTCCCTGTGTCTTTTGGTTACCCAGTTGTCGATGTTCGAAATTCAGTTAATGAGTTGCCTCCTTGGTTAATCATTTGTCGCCCTGACTCTTGGTTAACCAGTTGTCGATGTTCGAAATTCAGTTAATGAGTTGCCTCCTTGGTTAATCATTTGTCGCTCTGGCTTTTGGTTAACCAGTTGTCGATGTTCAAAATTTCAGTTAATGAGCTGCTCTTATGTTCTATGATTTCCTACCTTGACAACTCAGTAACCAGTGTTTCAAACAATGCACCAGGCCATTTGACGACCCCAACTCGGTTCCACAAGCGGGAAAGCAGCACCCCAAGGCCCGGTAAGGGGGCCGAATACATTCCCATCGTGAATTCCGTCCCTAATGTGAATGACAAGTTTTCAGTTAATCAGTTGCCTGCTTGGTTACTCATTTGTCGCTCTGACATTTGGTTAACCAGTTGTCGATGTTCAAATTTCAGTTAATGAGTAGCCTCTTTGAAATTTCAGTTAATGAGTTGGCCCTTTGGTTACTCATTTGTCCCTGTGTCTTTTGGTTACCCAGTTGTCGATGTTCGAAATTCAGTTAATGAGTTGCCTCCTTGGTTAATCATTTGTCGCCCTGACTCTTGGTTAACCAGTTGTCGATGTTCGAAATTCAGTTAATGAGTTGCCTCCTTGGTTAATCATTTGTCGCTCTGACATTTGGTTAACCAGTTGTCGATGTTCGAAATTCAGTTAATGAGTTGCCTCCTTGGTTAATCATTTGTCGCTCTGACTTTTGGTTAACCAGTTGTCGATGTTCAAAATTTCAGTTAATGAGCTGCTCTTATGTTCTATGATTTCCGACCTTGACAACTCATTAACCAGTGTTTCAAACAATGCACCAGGCCATTTGACGACCCCAACTCGGTTCCACAAGCGGGAAAGCAGCACCCCAAGGCCCGGTAAGGGGGCCGAATACATTCCCATCGTGAATTCCGTCCCAAATGTGAATGACAAGTTTTCAGTTAATCAGTTGCCTGCTTGGTTACTCATTTGTCGCTCTGACATTTGGTTAACCAGTTGTCGATGTTCAAATTTCAGTTAATGAGTAGCCTCTTTGAAATTTCAGTTAATGAGTTGGCCCTTTGGTTACTCATTTGTCCCTGTGTCTTTTGGTTACCCAGTTGTCGATGTTCGAAATTCAGTTAATGAGTTGCCTCCTTGGTTAATCATTTGTCGCTCTGACTCTTGGTTAACCAGTTGTCGATGTTCGAAATTCAGTTAATGAGTTGCCTCCTTGGTTAATCATTTGTCGCTCTGGCTTTTGGTTAACCAGTTGTCGATGTTCAAAATTTCAGTTAATGAGCTGCTCTTATGTTCTATGATTTCCGACCTTGACAACTCATTAACCAGTGTTTCAAACAATGCACCAGGCCATTTGACGACCCCAACTCGGTTCCACAAGCGGGAAAGCAGCACCCCAAGGCCCGGTAAGGGGGCCGAATACATTCCCATCGTGAATTCCGTCCCTAATGTGAATGACAAGTTTTCAGTTAATCAGTTGCCTGCTTGGTTACTCATTTGTCGCTCTGACATTTGGTTAACCAGTTGTCGATGTTCAAATTTCAGTTAATGAGTAGCCTCTTTGAAATTTCAGTTAATGAGTTGGCCCTTTGGTTACTCATTTGTCCCTGTGTCTTTTGGTTACCCAGTTGTCGATGTTCGAAATTCAGTTAATGAGTTGCCTCCTTGGTTAATCATTTGTCGCTCTGACTCTTGGTTAGCCAGTTGTCGATGTTCGAAATTCAGTTAATGAGTTGCCTCCTTGGTTAATCATTTGTCGCTCTGACATTTGGTTAACCAGTTGTCGATGTTCGAAATTCAGTTACTGAGTTGCCTCCTTGGTTAATCATTTGTCGCTCTGGCTTTTGGTTAACCAGTTGTCGATGTTCAAAATTTCAGTTAATGAGTTGCCTCTTTGAAATTTCAGTTAATGAGTTGGCCCTTTGGTTACTCATTTGTCCCTGTGTCTTTTGGTTACCCAGTTGTCGATGTTCGAAATTCAGTTAATGAGTTGCCTCCTTGGTTAATCATTTGTCGCCCTGACTCTTGGTTAACCAGTTGTCGATGTTCGAAATTCAGTTAATGAGTTGCCTCCTTGGTTAATCATTTGTCGCTCTGGCTTTTGGTTAACCAGTTGTCGATGTTCAAAATTTCAGTTAATGAGCTGCTCTTATGTTCTATGATTTCCTACCTTGACAACTCAGTAACCAGTGTTTCAAACAATGCACCAGGCCATTTGACGACCCCAACTCGGTTCCACAAGCGGGAAAGCAGCACCCCAAGGCCCGGTAAGGGGGCCGAATACATTCCCATCGTGAATTCCGTCCCTAATGTGAATGACAAGTTTTCAGTTAATCAGTTGCCTGCTTGGTTACTCATTTGTCGCTCTGACATTTGGTTAACCAGTTGTCGATGTTCAAATTTCAGTTAATGAGTAGCCTCTTTGAAATTTCAGTTAATGAGTTGGCCCTTTGGTTACTCATTTGTCCCTGTGTCTTTTGGTTACCCAGTTGTCGATGTTCGAAATTCAGTTAATGAGTTGCCTCCTTGGTTAATCATTTGTCGCCCTGACTCTTGGTTAACCAGTTGTCGATGTTCGAAATTCAGTTAATGAGTTGCCTCCTTGGTTAATCATTTGTCGCTCTGACATTTGGTTAACCAGTTGTCGATGTTCGAAATTCAGTTAATGAGTTGCCTCCTTGGTTAATCATTTGTCGCTCTGACTTTTGGTTAACCAGTTGTCGATGTTCAAAATTTCAGTTAATGAGCTGCTCTTATGTTCTATGATTTCCGACCTTGACAACTCATTAACCAGTGTTTCAAACAATGCACCAGGCCATTTGACGACCCCAACTCGGTTCCACAAGCGGGAAAGCAGCACCCCAAGGCCCGGTAAGGGGGCCGAATACATTCCCATCGTGAATTCCGTCCCAAATGTGAATGACAAGTTTTC